>NC_039251.1:21613815-21647506 GCF_003368295.1 Carassius auratus
ATGTCTGCACGTACGTAAGTGGATTCAATTGCGTCAGCGCGTGTCAGAATCTGCCAGACGTGCAAAATGTTCTGGAATGTGGAATGTCACTTTCAGCAAAACTGTGGTAAGTCAGCGTTACCAGAAAAAAGGAAGGAGATAAAGCTCTTCATTTACATTAATTACACTATTTTAGGCAGCAATTTGTCATGAAAAACTAATTTAGGAAGTAGAAAGACCATGTTTCACAATCCCATTCACTCACCCTCTCGTTGGCCACACAGATGATTCGAGCATAACAGCAGGTCATGAGGATAATCAGGCTAAACAGAGGAATGTACCATCTGCAAATAAACAATACTTTACACCTCAAACAAGAAAATACACAGAGGCCTCAAAACGTATTTGGACACTTGATAGTGTTAACTTTATAGTGTGCTTATACTATCCGTCTGTTAAATGCTGACCTTGCTACAGTGCATTTATAAAGTTAATTAATGAACAATATTAGTTAACTACATGTACTTACTATATGGTCAGGGTTAACATGTAACGTGTATTAAGGACACCTTAAAATAAAGTGTTACCTAAAATAAACACCTAGGGATGCAACAATATTAAAACTCTGAGAACTGGCTGAAGACAATTATTTTCATTTTAAAGGCACTACTGATAAAAGGACAATCAATAATCTAATACATAATGTATTAACTATATCATCATTAACTTATATTTGTAATGATTAAAAAGTATAGAGTATGAAAAACGGATTCATTTAACTCTTTTTGACTTTTGGATGACAGCAAAGATCATCTAAATGTAAAATATACATAGATATATATCGATACTGATCAATTAAATACAGTACAGATATCTTGTGCACTCATGTAAATATTATACAGCATTCATGCATTTTAGGTGTCCAAATATACTTGTTGCCAGTGTGAACAATCCTTAACACAGCGTAACTGGACATAAGTAAAGGTGAAAAACATTGTTATAAACTCCAGCATGCACAATAACCTGTCAGAAAGAATGGGAACGGAAATTCCTGAAATTCAAAGAGCATGAGCTACGTGAGCCTCTGAAAAATGATGCTACTCATAACATAGTTTTCATTCGTCCAAAACAAATTCATTCCTAGCAACAACATGCATTTCTGCAAACACTCACAGGCATGCTGAACATTACAAACTTACATGCCAAACCTCCACGCCGACATGCTTATCTGTGATCCAACTGCAGGAAAACAATGAGACAGAAAGGACTGATGATGAATGTAAGTGATATGAATTACAATTAATCTATCATAAGTCAAAGGCCACTCACCACCAGGCTCCAGAGGGACCGTAGTACCCAGCCATCAGGGGGAGGGTGGACATGAGCAGAGGAACCCCCCACGCCACCAAATGATAATGTCTGAGCAAACACATGCAGATATTAGGGAACACTCTATCTGTATGTATAACAACTAAACATGTTTATTTGAGTGTGTCTAGTGACTCACATTTCCATAATGTTTCAGTTCTGATTTCTCTCACCAGGTTCAGGTACAGATTAAATGTAATAAGACAAACCCACATCAGTGCGGTCCAATCTGAAACAAACAATGAAAGCTATAATAACTATTGCAACAGCAGTTTATTATGACATTGTCAACACAGGATGTTGTGCTCCTATTTTGATGCACTAAAGTTACTTACTTTCCATTTAAATGACTTTATTCAGAAATATCATACTGCATGTGTTTTTTTGTGTTGTGAATTTGATGTATTCGAATGTCTTCTGCTAGTTACATCAAAGGCAAAAATAAATCCTCTTACTATCCCATTTCAGAACTGATTATCTGTTAGTTCACATATGAACACATATCTTTAAAATCAGTTGCCAAATTTACCAAAATATGTGAGCCACCAGGCTTGAAAATTACACAGAGACCCTCTAGATGAGACTCTCCCTGCAGATGAGAAGAAAGCAACAGGTGCGATGAAATAAAGTTATTAAAAAGAGAGAAAATAGTTTCCTGTCTGTCTTTCACACACAGGAATCAGTGCAACTCACCATAACATAAGCAACACTGTCAAAAGCTGCAGCTACTGTCAGACTGAATATCATTTTCTGAAGGGCAAAGGAAAAAAGACATACAAAATACACATAAAAAAGTTTAAATATTACTTCAAATAATTCATAATAATCAACAATATGACTGATTATGAAAACTACTGGTTATAATTATGGATGCAAGTATTAATTTCTTTTAAAAAAACAAAACAAACGAACGAAACAAACAAACAAACAACAAAACAAATGAACATTTGAACCATAACACATACTGTACCTGAGCCAAAGAGTTATATCGGCGGAGCAGCCATATTGCAAACAGCATGAAAAGGCTACACAAAAGGGAATTTTAATAAAGTTAAGAATGCTCAAAAAGCCATTTTAAAAATAAGAAGAAACGTGTATTATGATTTGACTCACCATGCCACTAGTGAAAATGTCCCTGTGGCTCTTTTCACCTTAAGAATCACATCCTGTGAAATTAAAACACATACATAAATCTAATTAAAATTAAAAAAGAAGGAAAAAAAGAAATCAAGGAGAAATAGGATTCCATGAAGACAATAGTTTTTTTTTCAATAACCCTTTCAGCAGTGTTGTGGGTAACGCGTTACAAAGTAACGCGTTAGAGTACTCTAATTACTTTTTTCCTGAAATTTTGTAACTTAACGCGTTAGTTTCGTGCGTAAGTAATCAGTAACTTCGTTATTTTTTTAAAAAAGTAATCCGTTATTTTAAGGAAAGGAAAATCCCGACTGCAGCCTGCTTTTGTCAGACAGTAGTCCTAGGTCTACTGTGCCACCTGCGGATGTATCAGCGGAGCCGATGCTCTGTGATCGTAAAGTCAATGGCTGTGATGCGTCTGTGCCCTGCGCCTGACCCTGTGTTGTGCGTGTGGATTTTTTTTTTTTTTCGAACTCCCGGCAAGAATAGCAGAGAGGACAGCGCTTGGTTTATGGAAGTACGCACATTATTTTCAATGTGTCAACGAAAAACAAAAGAACATAACGGTAAAATGCACACTCTGCTTTGGTGAAAAGCTTCTGTCGACCGCCAAAAATTCTACCTCAAATTTAACGCTACGTTTCAATCACTACTTTGAAGAGTAAATGTAAGAGGACTGTGTTAAAGCGAATTTAGGCTTGTGACTGTGAGTGACACTTTAATAATAATTAGTTCGGCTATTAAGCGATTTGTCATTTGCCTGTGTGGCAGTGAAGGATTTAATTCGGTTTGTTATCATTTTTGTTTGACAGGCAGCTGTTAATTTCTGTTAGATCGTTGGCTGGCTGGTTGTTCATCATTTTTAAATGGATTTAAATCTGCAAGCCTGTTTAAGGTTGTGTTTACAAGTAAGCATACTTGTACTTTGATAACTGCATTATTTAAAGTTAAAGAAAAATCAGGAGTTATCTTGTGGTGCTCATAATATAAAGTAGCTACCCAGGCTGGGTAGGTGCGAATTTTGATTAATAATATGTTCTGTGATAATAAATAAATAAAACGCCATGTGGAATAGCCGATTTCTGACTGTCTTTCCTGATATTGTTATCCTGCAGTGTTAATTTAGTCGGATGACTGACGTTATTCATTGATTGTCGGGAGTCACGACTTCTAGGTGCATTTAAAGGGGCCGGGGGCTGTGTCTGTCATCATGTGTGAGCCGCTGCAAACGGCTTTTAATTTTTGGTAACGCATGAGTACTCTAACGCGTTACTTTTATGAATAGGTAACGCTGTATCATAACTGATTACTTTTAATTGATGGTAACGTTGTAACCTAACTAACTACTTTCCAAAGTAACTATACCCAACACTGCCTTTCAGTAACGTTAGCATAAATACCTCGTTTATCTGTTTTTTTTCCCCTAACAGTACCTATATTTACACTTTTAGACCCTCTCCGACTTTTCATCAAAGCAATGCAGTCAGTCAGGTGTTTCCCTGCTCCTCTTGTGCTATGCCCCTCACAGATCAATAAATGATTCATTTCCTATTGAACTTATCTCATCGTGACTCATCTTACGAATTTCCCACAAAAATGTTTAAATGTTTAACTCAAATTAAGCTGTCATAAATCCCTACACACTATCTTACTTCCATGTCTTTCTTTCGGAAAAAGTATTACTGAACATCATCATGGCTGGAAAGAATGATGTCATGTTGTGATTAGCATGAGGGCTAACAAGTTAGCATTTACAGTAACGTTAGTTTTTAAAAACATGTTTATACTTACGCATCGATAGTCGTCGGGTACAGCGTTGAAAAAAGGACAGCGGGAGCTGCTAGTGTTGCTAACCTCGAGTGGATGTTCATCGCCCATAATTATTACTTCTTTTTACTGACTAATATTTTGATGTGGAGTGCACACATCATGAGAACAACACAGCCACATTGACACGTAAGGAGTGCGCAGAGGGACAAAAGCTCAGCGAGACGAAACGCGGTGACGTTTCCGTTTCCCCTTCACAGAAACTCATGGCCAATATTTTTGAAGACGAGATAAATTAGGAAATGTAACTTCGAATCAGATTTTATTTTATCTAAATGAACAAATGAAACTGTTCAGCATTATTTGAACAAGTTTTGATGTGTTTACTGATTAAAAAAAAATATATTATGTAGTGCAATTTTTTGCTTTAGTTTTCATAATATGATAAGAAACATGAAGGCGAGGTGATTCATCATCAGATTCATTCAAAGAACATGGTGTGACAGTTCACGCCTTTTGTCAAAATGTTTATTTAGGTTTAGGTCCACAAAATAAGAATCTCTGGTATCCTAGAAGGCATTGTGCAATAATAACATAAATATATATATTAATATAATATTATTTAGATTTTTTAAATGATTGTGTTTTGGAAATACATTTTGAACATTTTTATTCACACGCCTAAATTTGGAGACTCCAATGGACTGGCATCTTTCACAGATTAGAATCCCATATTTTATGAAACCAACTTATCTTGTTGGCCTATTCTCATGTCTGCTCACAAGGGCACAAGTGTATGGGCACTTTGCATATTTTTGCTAAAAAAAAAAGGCCTAATCTTTGTATATAAAAGAAAACAAATCTGTTTCTTTATCTCACTTAACATTGTATGCACACACTAAATAGGAAAAAATTGATAATAATGGATAAATGGATAAATTATTATTTCATGGCATTATGTCTAATCCATCCGCAGTCTCAGAAATGAAAGTTATTTAAATTATGAACTTTTAGTAAGGAATGAAGAATTTGTGTGTGGCTTATTTGTAAAACAGGAACAGGATGTGTGTAAGCATGATCACGAATAAACAACTACATATTAGATGTTTTCAAATTACAAAAGTTTATTTTGTAGTAAAAAAAAATCTGTAAATAATACAGCAAATGTTTTTAACAATCATACTGGCCTTTAGGCACAATTTCACATAGAATCTCATGGAGCTCTTCATGACACACACACAGTGATTTTCAGAGCCTCCACATCATTGACTCACAGGATAATTCAGGAATAGTTTTCAGGTCATTAGCAGGGAACATTCCCAATGATTTTCTATATGGTTTCTGCTTCATCAATAGAATTTCTCACTATACAAACTATTGGTTCTTCAAGTCATCCGTCCTCTGGAACACACAGCAACTTCATAGGACAACAACCTTCCTCTCAAAATAATGAAAAAGAATGGAAAAATAAAAGCTTTCAATTATACATAACACATAAATAGATTTAAATATCAAGATAAGGCATGGCAACCAGCCATTTGAACGGAGATTTTGTTTTTAAAAAGAGGGGGAAACTGTCAGTGCAAATAAAATGCCATAAGACAGGAAGATGATCTTATAATACGTCAGTGATCAACACCAAAACCAATACTACAACAAACCCCCTTTCCCCTCTCGGTTTGCATGCATTTTAACTTTTGACAGTTTAACTTCTGTTTGGTCAGTCCCTTTGGTAGCTCTTCCACAAACGCCAAATAGATCCTATTAGAATAGACTAGAATACTTCATCATCATCATCTCCCAATATCATGATGCAGTTCACTGTCCCCATCCAGAGATGCCAATCTCCTGCTTGTATCGGTTGGTCAGGTTGTTGGCTTGGCTCGTCAGTTTGGACAGCACCCCATGCAAGCCCTTCAGATGGTACTGCAGGAGCTGCTCCAGGTCCATGTCGCTCTCCGGCTCTGTGCGCACTGGCTCCGGCGCTGTCGTGTCTCTCTTGCGCCTCTGCTCCTCTGCGCGCATGACGCCCCACTCGACGTTGTTCCGGATGGACTTGAGCTGGCTGTAATAGCTGTACATGTCGGCCTCAGCATCCCGCAGGTAGCTCCCCGGGTCGTTGGTTAGCTTCTGCTCCTCTTTCTCTTGGTCCAGCGGCACATCTCTCAGCAGACTCGGCACCATGACCGTCTGATCCATGTTGTTGACGGCGCCGATGAAGCGGTTCATTGCCGTGAACAGAGCGTTCTTCTGGCTGAGGGGCTCGGACATCTGCATTTTGCTGGTTTATGAAGATTTATTCGAGAGTAGTATGTTTGTCTCTCGTGCGCTTAGTTGTTTATGAAGGTCTGCATTCCTTACGTTTATTTATACCTGGCAGTCTTTGGTCCTGGGCGTCACCGAAACCTGTTGGTCCGGTCTGGGATGTCAGATCGGCCAAAACCAGATTCCAGCGGCAAGGTACAAACCTCCGCACGGCCCATGGACACACAGGGAGCGGCACGAAAGTGCATTGATCGATGGGTTACATAATAATTTATATTACATAGAAAAAAAAACATGAAAACGTAAAAAGCACCACATACTACTTTATTTATAAACTTCATAAGCTTTATTTATTTTTAAAATAATTTTCACACATGACTAGGCCTAGATGTGTTATGCTATGTAAATCAACTGTACGTCAAAATGCTAACAATATTAATGAGGGTTAAAAGGGTCAATTATTTTGATGAGTAAATAACATGTAGTTAAAACAATCTAATCTTTAAATGTTTTGCCGATTAGTAACATTGAGGCCAAAAGTTACATGCTTCAGTTATGAATAGGCCTATTCATGTTTAAAGTATTTTTCACAGCACAGAAGCAAAATATGAATGAACCCGACAGGAAAGAAAAATGAGATTATATCTCAGTTGTTTCGTCTAGGTGACAGTGAGATAAAATAGAGAGGTAAAAAAATTGTTTTCCTGAATTTTCCTGACACTACCAAAGCTGAGCTGTACCAAATTCCTCATACGTTTTACATTTTTATGCTCTTTCTCTGTCAAAGATTGATAAATATGTTTAAGAAGAAACACCTTAAAGCTGATACTTAAAAGTTTCCTTAAAAAAAAAAAAAGACATTTCCTCTTCAAAATTTGTGTATATATTTTTTATGAAATCAGTGGTCTGAGGGCCAATTGGTCTGCCAATTTGTTCCTTAAAATGGGTTTTAGGGGCATGTTTCTCTCCTCTCTTTTATGGACTTTTGATCAAATGTTTAAAAATGCTCATGTAAAATGCTCTGAAACTGTCCCTTCTGGCTTGTTGAATTAACCTGAAGTCCCAGAAGGGGATTTGGTTTGTTGTCCAATTCTACAAATTAACACAACAGGCCAATAATAAGTATTCAGATGCAAATTTCCAACAATTAGGACCCCAAGCGCAAGAGGCCCCTCCCCTTTAATGCAGATGAGCCAATGGCAGTCTAGTATCAGTTACACGGAGATCAAAACTCGGACATCTTTAGGTTTCAGCACCGTAGAGAAACATGGTCGCCATGATTTTGACATTTAAGACATGTTCCTGGATCAACATCTTTTCATGATCCTGGATCAACATTACTGTCCAGAGATACATACTTAACCCAATCCCTACCCCAAACCTAACCATACCCATAATTTATTCCTAAAATCAGAGGGAAATGATAGCTGATTAACAAGGGTGTAGAATCACCGAATCCTGATTGTAAGCCTTAAACTGACATTTCCTGAAAAGTTATTCCTTAATTCTGATTGCTTTTTTGAAATGATGTTCCAGGATCAACAAGGATGTTGACCCAGGAACATGTACTTGGTGAAATCACACTCACAGAGAAACATTGGAAGATCCTAAGCTTGCATCCGTTTGATGGTGTTTATGCTACGAAAATGGAAAAATGATGTGCCTTAGGGTACTTAGGCAATATAATTTATTTTATTACATTTTTCCTAAACCCAAACAAAACAGAGCAAACTGTCCTTCAACCCCAATCCCAACAAATATATATTTTTAATTTTTTGGCTGTCATACTTTCATAATTTTCATCTGCTCAAGCAGAACTTTAATGTCATCTTGTGTTTAGGCAAGGTATCTCTGGCTCAAACCAGCTAAAGTTAAGGTGAGTCAATGCTATTACAAACCTAAATAGCGAACTGTTCTCGCATCATATACAGTGTAGATCAAAAACACATAAACTAAGGTCTATATTTCAGTGCCTCTCCATATTAAACTAGTTAAACATATATTAATTTAATCGTACCCTGCGGTACATGAACAATTGATGCAGGATGTTATCATCAATGATTGTGACGATCGAGACTTCTCCAGCTTGCATTGTGATCTGTAAACCCTCGCCTCAAGTTACTCACCATATGTATTTTATAATATTTTATATGTCCCTCCATGGAATATTTAATTCCCACTTGAATGGTGGCCCTTCTGTGCCCAAAATTGAGCAAACACATCATGGGACGAGGTTTTCACCTGTTTAAATACAGTCTATGGTTTTCACATGTCATTATTGTGAGACAGTGATCAGCTCCGTTTGTTTGTCCGAGGGAGCAACAGTAACTAAGGAGGTCTCCTATAACTACTTATAGGTCAATTATCTAGTGTTAATAAAAAAATTACAATGTTTTATTTCTTATTTGTCTTTTTATCTTGAAGTCATGTCTGAAACCCAATTCAGTATTTACAAAAATGACAGTTGAGGAGGGTCAAACAATGTTTAGATGAGATAAGATCACTGCAAGGTTTCAGTTCAAATAAATGTAAGTTACATACCAAGTCATAGAATGGGAAGCTGAAACACCTTTGCAATGACGAGAATGTCTCGGATGATTTCGAAACCTGTTTTTCTGCTCTGCAACGCAACTAATTTCCACCCTTCTTCTAGACTCTTCTCTGTCTCACCCTGAGAATCACTTGTTCTCTTTTACCATTTAAGAGTACGCATTGCAGAAGTGATTTCTTAGTACAATAACATTGTCTCTTTTTCTTGCGGTGTGCCTTCACCTAATTCAGTTGTTGATAGTTTCACTCACAGTCTAAAAACTTCCCAGCCTAAACATCCTTTGACTGTATTGCACATCAGTTTGATCTCACACTGATCTGATACTGCTTACAAGGCAGCAGTCAAGACAGAGAAAGGTCACAGTGATACTAAAAATTGAGAATTGCTGAACCCACATTCGTGCTAAAACACATGCATATCTTATTATGAAATGATCAGTAGCCTAGCCATAACTTGAAATACCATAGTGGATTTAAATGCCCATGCCCATACATAACCACCTATTTACTTTAAATCACATTGCACTGCTGGACTATTTTTGCCTTGCAGAGTTAGACATGCAAGGTATGACCTAAAAGAGTGCATCTGTTATGTAAAATGTTTCTAAGCAATTTAAGGTGACATATAAGCCATAATTACAAAGAAACCTAAAAAGACACAATGAAAGTCTTATAGAGACTGAATATGAGCGATTGTTTTTCGGTCAGTGCATTTTTTTAACAACATAACCCTTTATGTTGTTAAAAAAAAGTTAATTGCAGTGTCCATCCAACCCTTTGTAATTTAAAGAAATCTGAATATACAAAATGTGATAAACACATACTAGTATTTCTCACAATGTCACAGCGCCCTCTATAGGTCTTAAAGGTATTTGCGTCACTGAAATTCAATATTTTAATTTTGTAAAAAGTATTTTTCACACATTAAATAAAAGGATTTTATCATTTAAAGCAATTCTTTATTTCTGAATTTCCTCTTTCTTTCTAAAAGCCTCCATTGGCCAAGAGTGACAAATATTATAATTTACAATTATAGATGCAGACAGATGACAGAATTCTGTTTTCAGTGCTGTATTCCCACTTTTTTTTTTTATTATTTAAGTTTGGGAATTTGTTGCGTATAGTCTGTCAGGATGCACACTATCAAATCCGGTGAAAAATACATACATATTATTAAAACTATTACTTTTATACATAAAGGCATTAACAATACTCACATTTTTTACATACAATTTACCATGATGGTCCACTTGCGGTTCTCAGCCTCTGTGAACACAAGGGAACGTGGTGAGTAGAAAACTTCATCCTCTATGATGATGGTGATGGTGCAAAAATGTCCAGTCTGGTGCCGCCACACTTCCTGTCTGTTAACCAATCAACAGAAACAGTAAAACTACCTAAATGGAATTAAAAGTCTGTCTATTTACCAAAATAGACTAGATTAGACCAGAATAAGTTAATGGACATTTCTCTACATGCATGGTAATCTGGTAACCTTGGAAATCTTTTATTCTCTCCTTCTCCTCCTCCTCCTCTTGGCTCATGCTCACCCAAGTGTCAGTAACCAGTAACCACACTGCTGTCCTGTGCTGCCTCCATTGGATCAGGAATTCCATCAGGAATTACAACTTGGTACCAAACTACAGCATCGATATCACAATTAGGGATATTGTAATTGCTTACTGTGAATGAGCTAGGGATAATAAAAAAACATCATACAATATCAAGATGTATTGTGTTTTTGAAGAAAATCGTTAAAGACAAATAATCATTTCACATATTATTTCACATCATTTCTGTCAAATTATATTATAAAACATTACATTATAAACATTATAAAAAGATGCTTAATTAAATTGTAGATCTTATGAGTAAAGCTGATGATGACTTCTCAGTCTATACTTGCTTAGACAGAAGCTGAGCCTCTTGAGGGACGTTAGAATCTGGCTCATAACCCTAAAGACAAAAGGTTAATTTAAAGAAAAAAAGGGAATTGTTCTATATGCATTTAAAAAACAGATCTGAAGAAGGTGGACCTTGGGTGAGGCCACTTTTAGATTGACACCTAGTTTAGCCAATGACAACATAAAAGAGTGAAGAACATTGATTCCATCACCTATCCAAGCCAAAGTGCTCCTGTAAGAGTTAAAAATAACATGTGAGTGTATGCACTTGAGTGAATGTGTGTATGTATCAGTGAGTGAACACCTGAAGTGTCAATAGGTTATCCAGAACTTGTAAAGGGTGGTTAAGTCAGATAGGTAATTTAATGATAGGTATAGAAGTGTCTATATCCAGATGCTCCACAGATGAGTGACTATACACCCGAGCCAACACAACATCTGCCAAACCCGAGAGCACCCTGCCATACAAACACACTCACATTTCAGACCATGTTAAGGCCTCAGTGAATTTTTTACTACGTGGTATTTACAGTGTTTGTGAATTCAGACCTAGCCATTTCTGTGGTGCTCTCATTGACTCCTAGATGAATATCCTGGGGTGTGACAAAACATGGATGGCCACCCAATAGAGAAAACCATAGAGAGAAAGAGAGCTCGAGAGAGACACTGTCTATGTGTCAAAACTTTTGTTCTGTACACATTTATCACTCTGTGGACATGAAATACACATGATACTGTTGGATAATTACTTGAGCATAAAAAACAACTCAAATACCCTTTATAAAAATAGTCAATAAAATAAGATTTTTAAACAACATTTTTAATTTCTTATAAAAGTAGATTGTATGAATTCATAAATTGTAAGAGAAGTGTATTTATATATTTTCAAAAATATATTCCAAACACAGAGATTACTTAAAATGGTTAAAAACTGAAATGGGTAAAAAACTAAACAAAAAGAACAATCTAAAGAAAACTATAAAATATAAGAAAATACTCTTTTATCAAGTCTTTTTCTTTAATTTTTTTTAAAGCTTAATGGATCAGCTACTAACTTTCATTACATCCATGACTATGTAATTATTCCATTCTCTAAGCATAATGAAATTTTAATAATTCATATTATAAATGAAAATTATTATACAATGTCATTCAAAAATTTTAGACAGCAGCTAAATTTCCGACTCACCTAAAATTCCTGCTTTGGCAACATTTTGCAAATTTAAATATATTCTGTTTTTGGAAGCAAATGTTTTACTGACATGCATGGCCTATACATACAAAGTGGCACAGGCAAATCAAATCATTTCCACGAGGTGAGCTCCCTGCCATGCAGCATTGAGGGCGTGGCATACAGGATGAAAAGGGGTGGGACAAGGAACTGCGTGGTGGTGAGTGACAGCTCTCGTACTCTTTTTTTATCCCAGCCGCTTCCACAGTTCCTGCCATTGTGTGAACCCCCCCCCCTCTATCTCTCTCTCTCCCTCTCTGTCTGTCTCTCTTTCTCTCTCTTTCTCTCTACACCTTCGTTGAAATATTCCATTAATATAATATTTGTTTCCCTTCCTCATTAACCAATTAACTGTAAAGTTACAACAAAGAGCAAACCCAGTTTAGGTTTTTCTTTCTTTTTTCGGCTGCCAGGGTAACGTTTACTTCCGGTTCAGCTGTAACTCTTCAAGAGGGAACAGCTTAAAGTCCAGGAATGTCATATGCAGAACAAACGGGTAGGAGGTGATGACAGGAGAAACAGACACAGAAATACCAGGTAAACTAAGCCTTTATAGCTTTATAGCTATAGCCTGTCTGTCTGTCTGTCTGTCTGTCTGTCTGTCTGTCTATCTGTCTGTCTGTATTCGGTCTATCTCTCTGTCTGTATATCTGTCTATCTCTCTGTCTGTCTGTCTGTATAGTTATCTTTCTATGTAGGTGAGTGTATTTTACAAGCACGTGCTTGTAAGACTCCCAGTATGTGACACCATAATCATGTCTTTGAGCTCCTGGAGCATTACCCACACACAGGCTATTCTGGGAAGCTTGAAGCTTTCTAAGGATTTAAACGGACCATCTTGCTGAGCGTGTGGAGGTTTGCTCTTTGCTCCATGTGAACAACTGTTACTGAGGGCATATGTTGTCCTGAACTTATATGTTTTATTGCAGAAACAGGTGCTGTATTCACCTTTGGAAAGAGTAAAATAGCGAACAATGTACCCAGCAGGTTATGGCTAAAGAATGATATACCTGTGCACATCTCATGTGGACAGTCACACTCTGCCTTTGTAACAGGTTGTAATCTAATCTCTGTATATTCACCTTGTCATTTTGTAACTGTAGCTATATTTTGTAAAAAAAAAAAAAAATAATCTCTTTAATTATCTATTTTCAGAGCAGGGCCGTTTGTTTGTGTTTGGAAATAATAACAGAGGTCAGCTTGGTCTTCGAACCAAAGGACCGGTGCATAAACCAACCTGTGTTAAAGGTGAGACATAGACATGCATGTGTACTGTTTTATAAAGATCCCACTCAGTTATCTTATTCAACTTTTTATTTGTTGACCCAGTTCTTAGAGGGGAGAGAGCTCAGTTTGTTGCCTGCGGGACTGATCACACACTCGTAAGCACCTGTATGTAATGCCTTTTATACAGAAGCAAACTGGAGTACAAAACTTTTGTAACATTATAAATGACTTAACTGTCACTTTTAATAAATTTAATGAGTTCTTGCTCAATAAAATTTTTAATTTCTAAAATAAAAAGTCTTATTAACCCTTAGCTATTTTCTTTTGAATAATAGCAGTTTATCACAGAATTGTGAGGAAGATGAAGTAGGTAAGTGAATATATCTGTGGGGTTTCTCCAGCACAAGGGGACATTTTTGCAGCTGGAGGAAACAGTGATGGACAGCTGGGATTGGGCCACTGTAATGACAGCGTTTCTTTCCAGCGGCTCCACCCCTTTTGTGACTATGTTCCAATCAAATTGCTCTCTGCAGGTGGCCACACCTCTGCTGCGCTTACAGGTCACAATGATATGCAACTGATTTTTTTCTATACTACATATAAACCCACTATTACATGTGCATTGATAATTGATATGCATTTAAATAATAAATCTGTAATTTTTTTAGAGGATGGCAGGCTATTTCTGTGGGGTGATAACTCTGTTGGTCAGCTTGGTTTGGGGAATGAAAGTCATGCCTTATTGCCTAAAGAGCTGAAGCTGGGACAGTCCATTCAGTGGGTCTCATGTGGATATAGACACTCAGCTCTGGTCACAGGTGAGCGCTTGTCAATCACCACTATTCACAAACATGCTGTTATTTATTTTTGAGGAAGCACCTGGCTAAATAAATTGTGGGGGATTTGGTATGTTTCAGAAAATGGGGATGTTTTCAGTTTCGGGGAGAGTGCAGATGGACGATTGGGTCTTTCTGCTCATCAGCTGGCCAACCACAGTGACCCTCAGCGAGTGGACTCTCTGCATGGGGTTCTGCAGGTGGCCTGTGGAGGCAAACACACGCTAGCACTTACAGGTGATGGAAATATACACAACAGTGTCCTAAAAACATTTGGACACTTCAATTGCATCAATTTCAATCCATTACATACATTTTATTATCCCCTAGATAACAACATTTCAAACCAAGTGGCATTTAAAACTGAAATCAAAACCACGATATGTTGTTAGCTAATGTAGTTACAAATGCAAATAATTTTACAAATACTTCTTAAAGACGCTGAATGCACACCATATGATATCATACTCTTGCAATTGTCTTTCCTTCCCTTTTTTTCTCTCATTGTTTGTTTTGATGTTTTTAACTCTATTTCCTGTAGAGGATAAATTATATTCTTTTGGCCGTGGGGAGTTTGGGCAGCTGGGGTTGGGGACACTTATGTTTTTAGCAGACACACCTGTTGCTGTTGGCCACTTCAGGAAAGGCAGGGTCACTCATGTCACATGTGGTGAAAACCACAGTGCACTAATAACAGGTAAAATATACACACTGTTAAATTAAAGCTATCAGAGGATTAAAATAATTAACTGTGATTATTTGAATCTTTTTGTTGTTGTTGTTGTTTGTTAAAGTGATGAACCTATAGTATTTACTTAAATTTGCATCTTAAAATTTGATCATACATTTTAAAATGTGGTGCATTCAGTTTTTAATAAGTGGTATGTAGTAAGTGGTTTGCAAATAAATTAAGCATAGTGCTTGTTCTGGCAGGTCACTTGAGTCAAGCTTGTATTGACTGACTCTCAACTGATCCACAATACCTATCATGACATAAAAACTCTTTTCAGTATTATTCAGCAGCTGTATTGCTTTCCCAGGAGCAAATTACCCTTCTCCATACCCAGCCCCTCCTTTTGTCAACTTTCCTCTAGTTATTTTCATACACATTCCATTATTTTAGTTAGCATATAACAGTTCAAAAAATGAACATATAGTTTATGTAGGTTATATACACATTCGTGGATTATATAGTTATATAGTATTTAAATGCACGCATTCTCTGTTTTTTTTTTTTTTTTTTTGCTTAAGACAGTGGTCTTCTCTACACATTTGGAGATGGCCGTCATGGGAAGTTGGGCCTTGGAGATGAGAACTTCACCAATCAGTTCAGTCCAACTGTATGCCAAAGGTTCTTTGATTACTCTGTCGTGACTGTAAGTTCTCTGATACTTCCTTATCATGCTCATGTTTTCCTATGTATGTTGAACTATGAAAATAACACATGAAACTGTGTAGTTTTGTAGTTACTAAGTTCTGTGTTTATAATATATGTGCATTTGTGCTGTAGGTGGCATGTGGTTCCAGTCACATGCTGGTGTTCGCACGGCCACGGCAACAGGAAAGTGAAGAAGTTTGTTTAGAGGATGAAGATGTTACCTACTCTTACCTGGACAGGTGTTACACCTCAATGTTACAGGGGCAACCTTTAGAGCATATTCCAGAGCCAGCGCCTGCTCTGTTCTCACAACCCACCTTTCTCCCCTCATCTCTTCCAACGTCTCACCGCTGGAGCCTATCGACACGTGCGAGACGAAGACAGAGGGTAAGAAACGGACCACTTGAGTTAAACAAGTTAGGTATTAGACATCTTGTGTTCTATATGGGTTCTATATGAGGGTCACATTAAAACTGGCTTGGAAACGTATTTCTTTGCAAATCATGAATATATATTATTCTTTTATCATTTCCCTGACTCAGATTTTTAATCTTAAAATGAGAAAAATCCATCATAAACATTATTGCAGAATAGTGATAATTTTAAAATCTAAACAAAGAGTGACATAACATAACAAATGTAATATATATATATATATATATATATATATATATATATATATATATATATATATATATATATAATATTAAAGTCAAAATATATATAATATATAGATATAAAGTTGAAAATAAAGTTATTTTCATATAGTTAATGTATTACTTTACCAAGGAGCATGATGAAATATGTAACTTGTGATGTGTATTGAAAACAAAGAAACATCAAGGTAAATACAGAACACTTTTATGTGTCATTTAAGTCAAACTGTCTATTTATATTATTACATTATATGTGCAAAATTATGAAAGTAATTGTATGTGACATTCTGAATAGAAAATAAACTAATGAGAGTGTAAAAATAAGTTTTGTGTGTGGTGTTTCAGGAGAACTCATCTGCACAGTTTGGCCCAGAATTTAGCAATCTTCCTCCTCCCACAACTGGCTTTACTGCACTAGCCCTGACAGGCAACATCTTACAACCCAGATCTCCGACAGACTCTCCTAAATGCTTCAAAACTGAAGCCTTTGTGGAATCTGCTTCTACCTCAGTCACACTGCCTGCTGGGACAACGCCACGTATATATATATATATATATATATTTTTTTTTTTTTTTTTTTATGTTCCCCCAAGACCTCTCTTTATCCATTTATAAGCTGTCCATGATTAATTAATCACTTTGATTAACATAGCAATTACATAGCAATTAGCTATGTATTCCCTAAATGTAGCTGTACATGACCCAAAACACAACATGATTGTCAGTAATGACCAGCTGTCTTTCTTGTGAATACAGTCACACAGATCACAAAGAATGAAGAGGACTTCCATAGTGTTGGAACATCTGAAAACAGCATATCGGACAAGGTGCACAAAAGCTGTGTCACTGGACTCAAGATGACAAATTTAATTTTTGAAAACTATTTATAATATGTATAATTGAGTTCAATGTATATTGTATAATTAAAGGGCGTTATGTCTGATTTGACAGACACATGAAGAGAATAAGCATTCTGGGATGGTGGAGAATATACCTCAACGGATTCCACCCACCAAAGAACAGGCTGGTTCTGTGTCCCATTCATCAGTGACAGAATCTCCTCTATCGTGCAGCTTAAAAAACAAGAAGCCCAGGTCCGGAGATCCAAAGAACCCTGCCATGGCGGAGGAACATTCTTCTGTTCTAGCATCAAGAAGCAAAAAGCAATCCAAAACATACAACAAAAATCTCCACAGTACAAAAAAAGTCAGATTATCTTCAGATAGATTGTCAGCTAAGGAAAAGGAGGGAAGCAGTGAAACATGTAGTACTTACATTGATCCAAGGGACAAAACTTCAAATACAGACAAATATAGTAAAGTTAAAAACCCAGATTCCAGAGGTCAAGAGGTCACTGCTCTTGCTGAGATGGAGAAGAAGACCAAATCAAGTCCAATTGAAATTCAAAAGACTTTCTCCAGAAGTTCTCCAGTTCAGGAAGTTGAACAAGTTAGAACAATGCCCATAAAAGTTCAAGAGGTGAAATCTCTCAAAATCAAAGAGATGGGTATTCCAGTAGGATCAACAAAAAGGGTCAAGACCCCAGTCAAGGATCAAAACATGCCCTCCGGCTCCACAGAGGTTAGCAAAGTTGAATCAACACCTCAGGCAGAATCTGAAAGAGACATCAAGCCATCCCTTGGAAATGCTCAAGAGCTCAGATCAACATTGATCAACACACAGGAACAGGGAAACTCAACACCAGTCAAGATTCCAGCTAAAATGCAAAGCACCTCAAAAAAAGAAAAAGAAAATAATGATGTTGACACAGAAGAAAGCCCAAGTGAACCAAAGAAGGTTACACCAAAGAAAACCAAAAAGAAGGGATCAAATATGAAAAGAGCCCCGATGTCAGAAACAGCACCCAAAACACCCGGTCCTCTATCAGTTTCTATACCCACACGAATATCTAAAGGAAAAAAGGGAAAACCTTTGGAGTCTAAGAACTCAAGCTTGCAGCTTAAACATGCAATGCCTGCACAAGAAAAAGTAGAAATCAAAAGGGAAGATGATAAAATACCTCAGAACTCTGATATATCATTTCCCTTAATAAAGAACCAAAAATCAGGAGGAACTGCAGAAAAAAGCCAATCAGCTTCCAACTTGCAGTCTGATCAAAAAAATTGTCAGTCACCCACTGATAAAGTGCTTACTGAACAGAAACATGAATTTCCATCTATTAAAAGCTTAGCTCCAGAAAGGGACCACTCTTTTTCCAGTTCATGGTCCAATAACCAATCAGCAACCAATAAGTCTTCTACCACCAAAGAAACCGAATCATCATCTGGTAAATTATTAAGTCCATCAAGTGCATCATCACAACACAAGCAGTCACCACAAAAAATTAAAAAAATTGCCAGAAAAACAGTTGAACCTAAAGAGCCAGACAGGATGCCACAGGCTGAGCAGGGCATTATGGGTAGTGTAGTATCATCACTAACAGCCATGGCTACATCAAGTGCTGAACCACTACTGATAAAAGCAGCTGAAGTTCTTTCTGAAACTCAACCACAACCAAGTATTGAGATGTCCTCACATGCATCAGTGTCCAAGGAAACATCAGGAAGCAATATCCTGCTAGAACAGGAAGTGGACAGCACAGTTCAGGACGTATCAGCAATTATGGAAAGGGAAGACTGCATAATCAGACAGCAGAGTGCACAAGATCAAAATGAGCTAGTTTCAAATGAAAACGAAATGTGGGTGAGTGGTGATGGAAAAATAGAGGAAGAGGAACATGAGAAGTATGGTGAGACAGAAAGAGAGGAAGAGGGGGGTGAAAAAGAGAGTCTCACCGAGGAAGAAGATGAACTTGAGGAGGTTGGGCAGGAAGAGGAGGATGATGCTGTTGAAGATGAAGAAGAAAGAGAGAGTAAGACTTATGAAGATAGAGGAGAGAGTGCTCAACAGGGAGAGGAGGAAAATGAAGAGGAGGGAAGTGAGGCAGCCAGAGAGGAAGAGGATGACAACAATAGTGGACAGAGCAGCAAGAGTGAAGGAGAGATGAGTAAAGGGGAAGAAAGTGGAGATGAGACTGAAAGAGAAGAAGGAGAGCAGAGTGAGGATCAACAGAAAGAAGAGAGTGAGGAAGAAGAAACTGATGAAAAGGAGGAAGAAGATGAAGAGAGTGGTGGTGAAGAAAAGGAAGAGGAGAGGGAGAGCTGGGATGAGGGGAGTGAGAGAGAGGTGGAAGAAGAGGAGAAAACAGATGCAGAGGAGGAGCAGGAAGGAGAGAGCAGTAATGAGGAGAAAACAGATGAACAATCTGAAAGCGACAATGAACAAAAGAATGAGAGTTCAGATGAACAGGAAGGAGAGAGTGAAGAAAAGGATGAGAGTGAGAGGGAGGAAGAGGAGGAAGAGAATGAGACAGTGAAAGGAAACAGAGGACAGGAAGAAAAGGGGGAAGAAGGGAGCGAAGAAGAGGATGAGTTAGGAAATGAAGATGAGGAGGAAAATCAAGAAGAAGGGAGTGATCACGAAGAGGAAGAGGAAGAAGAGAGAAGAGATCAGGCAAAAGAAGAGGTAGAAGAGAATAACGAAGAGGAAGAGGGTGGAGAAGACAAGGAAGATAAGGATGGGGTCACAAACAAGAGTGAAGAAGAGGAGAGCGTGAGAGAAAAACAAGAGCGACAGAACGAGGTGGAAGCTGAAGATGAGGAAAAAATGTCAGAGACAGATGTAGATGAAGACGGAGAAAAACAAAAAGGGAAAGAACAGCTTGAGGAAGAGGATGGAGAAAAAGAAGAGGACAAAAAAGAAGGGGAAATGGATACAGGTGAAGAGAAGTTTAGAGAAGAAGAGAATCTAGACACGTTAGAGACACGGGGCACAGGGAGAGGAGATGAAGATGATGAGACGGACAAACTGAATGAAATGGAGGAAGAAAATAATGAGGAAGTAGCAGAAGAGGAAGAAACAGACCAGAAGGAAAATAATAAAACAACAGAGAGAATTCAAAGGAAACAGACAGAAACTAATGAGGAAGAAGAGGAGGGAGGTGAAGAAGTAGAAGAAGATGAGGAGGAAGAATCTGAGCAGGAAAACAATATAAAAACAAAGAAAAACAGGAGGAAACAGAGTGAATCTAGTGAAGTGGAAGAGGAAAGTCAGGAAGAGGAGGAAGAATCTGAGCATGAAGAAAATACAAAAACAGAGAAAAACAGGAGGAAACAGAGTGAATCTAGTGAAGTGGATGAAGAACAGGAAGAAGAGAGTGGAGAAGAGGAAGTAGAATCTGAGCAGGAAGAAAATAATATAAAAACAGAGAAAAACAGGATGAAACCGAGTGAATCTAGTGAAGAGGAAGAAGAAAGTGAAGAAGAGGAGGAAGAATCTGAACAGGAAGAAAATATAAAAACAGAGAAATACAGGAAGAAACAAAGAGAATCTAGTGAAGAGGAAGAAGAAAGTGAGGAAGAGGAGGAAGAACCTGAGCAGGAAGAAAATATAAAAACAGAGAAAAACAGGAGGAAACAGAGAGAATCTAGTGAGGAGGAAGAACAGGAAGAAGAGAGTGAGGAGGAGGAGGAGGAGGAGGAGGAGGAGGAAATAGAGCAGATAGAAAAGAATATAAAATCAGAAAGTAGTGAAGAGGAAGAAGAACAGAGTGGAGGTGACGAAGAGCAAGAGGATGAAGAAGAAACAGAGCTTGAAGAAAAGAATAATAAAAAAGATAAACATGGAAGTTATGAGGAAGAAGAACAGGAAGAAGAGGGTGAGGAAGAGGGGGAGGAAGAAATGGAGCAGGAAGAGGAGAATTTAAAAACTGAGAAAAATGAGAGGAAACGAAGAGAAACTAGTGAAGAGGAAGAAGAACAGGAAGAAGAGACTGAGGAAGAGGAGGAGGAAGGGGAAGAACAAGAAAGTGAGGAGGAAGAAGAAGGTGAGGAAGAAGAGCAAGAGGAAGAAAATACCAAAAAAGTAACAAAGCAGAGAGCCAAACCAGATGCGTTGCCTTCGCGCAGACAGATGAGTGCACAGAGAGACAGACAGAAGACTAGACAAAGACATCAAAAGGATGTTAAAGGAAAGAAGCAAACAGCTAGTGGTGCTCAGGACCCTCAGTTCTGGAACAATGTCCTGCCACAGTATCTAAACCTTAAATGATCCCAAAGTGTGCAGCGCACTACAAACACAGACACCACCCTGAACATCTGACTGTATATGGAGAGTTCACAGGCCTAGACATTTGAAAAGTATTGTGGATCAGTTCTTTAAACAGGGAAACACTAAATGTGTTTGATGGATGTTGAAGAAATGAACGTATTATGTTTTGAATTCTGATTTAGTATGATACACATCCCTTGAAGGGCTGGTTGTTACTTGTTACTCACGTCTTTATGGGGATTCTTGAATATTAAGTGCCTTGACTGAAATGATTCTAATCATATTCAATTACATATTGTCATAGTGTTATATGAATGTTAATTTTCAAGCACAAATGCGTGAAGTATTTATTTCTGTGTACACAAAGTAAAATAAACCACTGCGTTGGTGATTTTTTTTTATGTTACTGTTCTATTGACATTCCTTTTCCAAGACCTGGTCTGTCATTAACAGCATACCAGACTTACTGTAAATGATTACTGCAATTTAAAAGTGCAAGAGAACAGACAGTCACGCACCTTCATATTATGATTTAACTCTAAAGTTAATACTATTTTGCTCTCAAGAGCAGTTGCTAAAGAAAAGAAAAAGTGTGTTGGTTTCTTTAGTGAAGAAATTACTGTATGAAGTACAATGTTCTCTCACTCTGAATTTTGAGGTGTTTAGAAGTATACAAAGCTCTTACGTGAAATAAATCTACTACACACTTCCTTAATCTCAAATTCTAAAGAAAATCTGTTGGAATTTCTATCTAAATTTGAACCAAAAATCTCCTACGAGAAAAATTGTGAATTGATCTCCAATAATAAATCATGAATAATAAAAAGGAAATTTAGCTGTGACTTTAGTTTCCAACTTTTAGCCTACTTTTTGGTCTCGCTGTAATAAACACTCATAACAGTGCCATACACAGTCGATCCATGTCAGTGATGGGATTTATGGCTCTTTGAGGGGATCCGGATCTTCGCGATCCGTTCCTTTCAAAGAGCCGTTCAAAAGAATGGCTCTTTTGGCTCTTTTTAAATATTTAGTCAGTTTTAAGAAGCCAGCTTTGGGGCATCTCAGTTTATCCTGGAAATAATCACTGGGAGGTATTATGAGGTGAGATTTGTAGTCAAATAATTAAAGCTCAGATATCACACACCAATATCTGAGTTTGAATTATTCTGAAATATTGATTGTTACCTCATTTCTCATGTGTGGACTATATTCCATAGGGTTGCACAAATCCCTCTGCTTAGACAGTGACATCATTATTTTGATTTACCTTTAGTACAAAGTGTGTGTGTGTGTGTGTGTGTGTGTGTGTGTGTGTGTGTGTGTGTGTGTGTGTGTGTGTGTGTGTAAAACTACGTTGACTTATGTTATTCATACAATACCTACTCACAAATAAACATAAAAAACAAAGCCGGCTGCAATGAATTTCTGTGCAAAACAGCTTTTACTACTTCCACACAAACACTTCCACACAAGAACATTGTTATCACACAAGAACATTTTGATAGAAAACTAATTTTTTTTTTAAGTAGATAAAATTAGAATAAATAAAATGGAAATGTCTACATACAACATACTATTACTACTGTAAACTTTGCAAATAGAATATCAGCCCCTTCAAGTCAATGGACAATAACAAAGTGGGCTGCAATGAATGTCTGTGGAAAACAGCTTTTAGTGAAAAATTTCTATACAAGTACAGTATCACAAAAGAACATTTTTAATGATTTTAAAATAAGTTTTAAATGAACACAAAATGCAATGTAAATGCATGCACAACTAATAACTAATATCATCACGCTATAAAGGGTTGGCCTGCGCTGGGTGCGCCCCTCCCCCTATAACTGTTCTGTCTCCTGGAGGAGCTCATTTGTTTGAACACGCATAGGAAAAAAGAACGATAGAAAGAACGGCTCCTCTCCAGTCGCGACTCGGCTCCCATCGTTCATGTTTATGAGCCGTTCAAAAGAATCGGTTCGTTCGCGAACGTCACAACTCTAATCCATGTAGAGCCAACTTGTCCACGCGCCGCTCTGTGCGCACGCTCGCGCTGGATGAAGAGCTCTCGTATTTCTTGAGAGGAGGCGGGATCGGGTTTGTGCTCTTGATTCTCGCCTAGGAATGCACCCGAGGTGTCCCAGCAGATCCTGGACTTCCTAAAGATGGACACCTGGATGTGTGTGTACATGATAGTGGGACTTCAGCTGTCCGGGAGTTTCGCGTATGACGGTAAGAGAGCCATTCAAACGGTTCCTGTTGAGTCCCGCGCTGTGAGATTTGATAAGTCAAAATGTAAGACTGATTAAATTAATTCAGAGTTAAGCAAACATCAGAAAGAATAAAGTGTTTGTGCGTTTATGAGTTTCCCTATGCTGTTTCTGCAAGCTTTCCTGTATTAGGCACAGTATATTACAACAGAGCTCAGAGTGTTTACGTGGACGCTTTTGGGGCTGTTTGGGGGGAAAGAAGGGGGTAAATTCTCTAAATCCGGGGAAAATACACTGAAGTCTTTCATATGAAAAGGCACTGATGATTTGTCACCACTAGGACACTGCGCTCCTGGATGATTTGCTCAATACTGATGAGTCTGACCTCAGCTTTTGAATGCATCGTCTTTAAGACCATGTGATTACCGACATAAATAATGTAACGTCTTCTGGAAGTGAGTCAAAAAAGCGCTGGGATGACTGTCAGAATTAGCAATATTTCCAAAGAAGCAGACATGTTCAGTCTTATAGCTATTATATGCTATATACAGTAGCCTATATCATAGCTATATATACTATAGCTATTATTTCTCATTCATTGAGAGTGTATATTTGAATAATTTAGATAACTTTAATCTTTAATACCTCGCACATTTAAAATTTACAGTTTATTAATTATCCTCTCATTTAGATAATTTTGACCTTTAATAGCTTACATATTAACAGTTTCCTCACTATCCTTTAAGTTAGCAAGATAGAGACTGTACATATAAAAAAAAATGTACGTGCCTACTTAAGAGAATTATATTTTTTCTTGATTGTGTTTGTTGAGTCATTTGGAGGCCAAGTCAAATCTTGCATCTCAAATAAATTGCTTATGTCAACAGAATAAAATATCAATCATCAAAATTTGAAACAGTGACATTGGATATGCATTACAGAAATTCTGCATGCAATATCTGGATCCACTAGTACTAAATCATTATTATGCTGGTGTTGTGCTGTCCCTCAGGCTTTGACACACTGCTAGATAGCTGTGTTTGACTCTGCCAGAAGGATTTTTAATTTTTCATCTTCAGTTAGCATGGGGTCTGGATTAGATTTTTGGAAATATGCCTCTGATGTTTTGATATTTTTCACATTTTAGGGGGAAAACATCTTTTTGTGTTCAGAGCTGCAGACTATGTCCACATTTCCATTGCCTGATATGGTTGCTTGATGCCTAATGTTTATGCAGAACTCATGCAACATATTCAGCTAAATAAGAGCAAAAACTTAAAATCAACATGGAGGGGTTTGAAGCATTTTAATCTGGTTTATGTTTGTATCATGCTGGTTGGCTGAGGGCTCGTTTTTGGGGTATTTTGTTTATTAGTAAGAACAAAAAGTACACATTGCTTCCAAAAAACATTGTTAATATTCCAGCAGAAGCAGGATAAATCCCTTTAAACTTTTAGTTTCTCTGTCCAAGATTTTTTGTTTTGTTTAGAGAATTAATTAAAAAAGCAAAGAGGCTTGCTTGGACTCACTGAGACATGTTCAAGAAGCTGCAGAGATGCATGTGTTGTGGTGGTATAACTAATTGCTTTATTACCAGTTAATCTTCATTTCGAGGACTGTTAGAGTTCAGGACTGGAAATGTAATTCAGTATAATGTTGACTGTGTGAGGTTGTGGCTCATGTCATTGGGTTTAGATTGTGGTTGTGGTCCAGATGTCAACTGTAAATACACTGGAGGTCCAATTAACAAGTATTGTCAGACTCGCATATTGGATTTATTTGCATGTGTAAAGTCAGTAAAATAAATTAAGTTTTACAACATTTCGGTGAATTGCCTCAAATGCTGTACATTGTTTATTCACAAAGACTGGGTGGCTATTTGTGTTTGTGTATATTATGGCCTTGTTAACACAAACACAGATTTATGCTGGCTAAAACATGAAGCCGTTACAAGATTAAGACAGTCCTGACATGAAAACCAATATCAGTGTATTTCATGTGCTTTTATGTAGTTGTAAACTACCCACATACTCAAACATGATTTTTTTTTCAATCTGTCTGAACTAATTGTTTTGACTAATGTGATAAATCAGTATTAGCTCTAATTTACAAGAATCTTTTAAGTGAGCTAGCTTGTTGCGTATGAGAGAAAAAAAGATCTTGAGTTTAGAAATGGACACTGTTGTTGTTGTTACATTGATATAAAACAATAGTTTCAAAATAGAGAAAGAAAGTTCATCAAGACAAACTTTGATCTGGATCTTTGCTAAGGAACTGTTTTTGTGCTAAGGTGTTCTGGACGATTGATAGGCCATTGTGCGGTGGCTGATAGTTGGACATGAACATAATAAGTCTGTGCCTGATGTCAGACTGTAGAATGAGGTGAACTAACTTCCACACACACATGAGTCTGTGAGGCTGGAACTGTTGCAGACACTGAACAGAGGGAGCCTGAGGGATCACACTTTCTGATGACGTCCATCCAAGAATGAGCCGTGTTTAAGCTAAACATTGTAGGAGTTGTGAAATCTTTTGTGATCCTCAGGACTGGGGCAAAACAGAAGATGCAGCAGAAGCTATATGGTTTAGTTACCATAAAGTGGAAACTCCCATTTTATATCTGTGTGTGTGTGTGTGTGTGAGAGAGAGAGAGAGAAAGAGAGAGAGAGAAACTGAGCCAAGTTAGTTGAGTATTCTAGGTTACACAACATTATGCTGAGCTTAACAGAATGGAACAGGAAAACTCATCTGCCAAATGGAGCAAACACACACACCTACACACATGATCCCTGTGGAGTATTTTCCATGATAGAAGTTGGAAAACTGTGGTCTTGTCATGATTCGCCTCTAGTTCTGCATTAACATTGTGTGTACGTGTATATGTGTGTGTGTGTACTGGTGAGTCTCTTGAGTTCTTGTTACTGCATCATAGGGAGCTTTGATCTAACTTGCTGTGTGATCTGCCATCCACACACTTACACACACACACACACACACACAAACGACAAAAGAACAGAACTAGAGGGAATAAAAAAGCGAATAAGCATCAATTTATATGCACTGAATACAGGCTCTTGTTTTTTGTGTTTGATCCCAGTCTAAGAGGGCGATCTGTGGTTTAATGGAGTTTTCCATGTTTTTTTGAAGCTGGTCTTGTTTTAAGTTTCTGGATCACTTACTTTCAGATTGCAGTAAGTACAAGACACAGAATTAGATGGAATAGAACACCGAAACCTATTTCTGTTGGAGAACATTCATGTTTTTTTTTCTTTTTCTTTTTCTGCAGCATGATTGATGGAAGTTGAAATTATACGTTGACTGTTGTAAAAGAGCTTCTGTCATGACATTCAAAGTAAATAAGCGTTGTAAAATTAGCAGCTACTAGTCTGGCCTCTGAATGAAGCCATGCCAACATCTATTCCATCTAGTCCTTCCGTGCAAAGCATGATATCCTAATATAGTGTTATATGTTATTTTATTTGGCTGCCATTTTCACTGCATCGCCATGTGACACACTGTAATTCAATACATTACCTGCAGGGGTCCTTGTTGTATTTCATGTCATGTCATAAATGCAACAAACCCAGATTTCAGATGTTATCTATATAAACCTCAGAGTAAAAAAAAAAAAAAAAAATCTGTAATAATAATACAAATATAATTGCAAGAAAGTTAGAAAAAAAAAACCCATTTATAAAGTTAAAATGTTCACACTGCTAAAAGACAACGTTTAAAAAGAGAAGTAAGATATAAAGTTTCAAAAGAAATACAAATAGGGGTCGGTAAGATTATATAAAATAAATATTTAAAAAAATCTTAATGTTGTAACTTATTATTGCAATTTAAATGAACTCTTTTCTATTTAAAATGTCATTTATTATTTAAATGAACTCTTTTCTATTTAAAATGTAATTTATTCCTGGGACGGAAAGCTGAATTTTCAGCAGCCATTACTCTGGTCTTCAGTGTCACGTGATCCTTCACAAATCATTCTAATACGTTGATTTGCTGCTCAAGAAACATTTTTTCATTATTATCAGTCCTGAAAACAGTTCTCTTGAACAGACTTTTGGACGGTGTATACAATTACACATTTTTATTCTGAGGTTTCCATATGTTAGCAAACTGAACTCAAAAATACAACAAGATATTACAACAAAAACCAAACGGTGGTTTGCTTTGTTCTAATACATCCACTCACAATACAAATGATTCTAGCTGAGCTGAATCTGATATTCTGCGGTAATGCCAACTCTTTCTTGCTTTTGCTGTCCTAAACTGTTTTGCAGGCTCTGGATACTGGCCATATACTGATGATGAAGATGTGCGATACACAGGTGAACACGTGCAAGGACATACTTCATTAAATGCACATACTGATCTCAAAAACCCATTACACAGAACTTAAACCCATCTTCTCTCAGTAAAGCACTCTTACCAAATCATCATAACACATGAGCGCTGCTGTCAGAACACATACATTCACAACACAGCGGACACATCTCTGACTGCCTGCTTAGGCCTCAGGCCTCTGAGTGCTTCTTCTGCTACTGTGGCTGTGCTTCTTTATCTGTGTTCATGTTTCTCCATGCATGTCTGGATCGTCAAGGTAAGTTTTGGAATGACTCAGTGTCTTTCTTCAGTGTTCTTGCGTATACGTGTGTGATGACGTGTGTCTGATTCTAGGTGTTCCATGGTGTGCTCCAGTGAAAGTGAAACATGGTCACATCAGCTGCCAGACACCACGCAGAGAACGTTATAACAATGTTCTGGGAACTCGCTGCAAGATCCGCTGTAAGACAGGCTACGAGATGCACGGCAGCAGCGAGATCCTCTGTATGGCCAGCAAACAGTGGTCAGGAAACTACGCTTGCAGAGGTCTGATATTGACAGTCACATATAAGATCATATTGCACATGAATGCTGACTCACTTCAGTGATTAAGATGAATTAGTGCATATTCAGTTCTATATTTTACTGCAGTTATTTTGCAGACATTACATATTCACACATTTTTGTTATTTTTATTTACTTTTTATTGTTTGTTCTTATACACTACCATTTAAAAGTCTGAGCTTGACAACATATTTAGATTTTTTTTTTAAATAAGTCTCTAAAGCTCACCGAGGCTGTATTTATTGGATTAATTTTTGTTTAGTTTAATGCTTTTTTGTTGAAAAAAAAAATCGTAAATAAATAAATAAAAATAATAAAATACATAAAAAGACCCCAAACATTTGAACAGAAGTTTTATTTTTTATTAAGAGTTCTAGTTATTGGTAAACTTAAAATTGTTTTTCAATTTGCTTTATTGATTATTTTGATTAGCAAATTGCAGTTTTATTAATTTGTTTAGCCATGTGCTGAAAGTTTGATAGCTTTATTAATTTTAAGCATTTACTGATGCTCAAATTATTATTAAGTGTCACAGTTGGATCCTCATACCTGAAGGCATCTCAAGACACAACTTAGCACTACTCACAGCCCGCCACATGATGATCAGCAGCTGTATGACACATGGTTTGATCTGGATTGTCATTAGTGATTATCCATGGATAATCCGTTTTCACCAGGGCATGAATTATATGTTTACAGAGGTCCGCTGCCCTAAACTGGCCATGCCATCTAACGGAGGTTATAAGTGTTCAGATGGATCGTACTTCAATTCCCGCTGCCAGTTTTTCTGCTCACCAGGGTACACGCTTCGGGGAGACAACAGTGCCACCTGCCAAAGCAGCAGAACGTGGAGCGGAGGCAACAGTGTGTGTGTGGGTGTGTAAAATGGTCATTGAGAACTCATTATTCTTGATTTACAGATATGAATCCATGACATAGTATTAAGGCATGAAAATGTATTTTGTGTTTCAGATGTGGATCCCCCAGTTATTAAGTGTCCTAATATAAAGGAGAAGACTGCTGAACCAGGAAAGCTCACTGCCAAAGTGACTTGGGACACACCAGAGGGCAAAGACACGGCAGACGGCATCCTGACAGAGTCAGTGTAGCAGTTTAATCCTCAGCATATATGAAATTAACCATGCCACTGGGCACATTCAGTTCACATTTAAATCTAATCAATCAAATCAATTTAATCCAGATTGTTGTTGTGAGAAAGAGACTGTTTATTTGTGTTGTAGTGTTATACTGAAAGGAAAGTCGTCAGGCTCACACTTTCCAGAAGGGAATCATAAATTATCATACACTGTGTTTGACCGTGCTGAGAACAAGGCGACCTGCAGGTTCAATGTTCGAGTGAGAGGTGAGTTCTCTTGAAACTGTAGCTTTCTAAGCTACCAGTTACTCATATTTTAAGAAGTGAAAATACAGCCAAGCAGTTCTTTAAAAGTGCTTAGCAAACTATGAGCATCTAAGAAATGTTAGCTACAAAACCTCTGAAGCTTTTTAAATGCAGCAACATCTATTTAAATATACAGTACTGTTCAAATATTTGTGGTCGGACTCTGTAAGATTTGTTCATGCTTTTGAAAGAAAACTCTTATGCTCATTTATATTTCACTTGGTTTGAGTTGAACGGTAATGTTTTGAAAAATTACTTTAAAATAACTGTTTTTATTTGAAAATATTTAAAATGTGATGAATTAATTTCAAGATTCTTGGAAGAATAGACAGTTCAAGAGAGCATAATTTATTTAAAAATTGAAATCTTTGTAACATTAATATATTATAAATATATTATACTGTTGATGTAATGTGTTAATTTTATGCATCCTTGCTAAATGAGTGTAAAGTTCATAATTTTGAGCAAATAGTGTAGCTATCAGATTATATAATGTAGGCAACTGAGAAAGCTAAATCGTTTTGAGAACAGGGAAACTACTCTCACATTACTGAAAAATGTCATTGGTTTATTTAGTTGCAGAACATTGCCATAATACACTGCATTTGCATTGACACACAATGTGTGTGTGTGTTGTGTGCATGTTGGCAGTGCGTCGCTGTACTCCTCTCTCTGTCCCTGACAATGGCTGGGATGAAATGTGACAGCGCTGGTGATATTACGGTGCCACGTGTGAATTCCGGCTGTCTGGGCGGCTACGAGCTCAGGGGCAGCGCTGCCAGAGTCTGCCAGTTTAACATGGAGTGGTCTGGCCTGGAGACTTCCTGTGCCGTACGGATAAACACATTAACACCTCACAAACACCTGCAATCAGCTTAAAAGAATTCCTTGCATTATACATTATACCTCTTTATATGTAAGATTACATAGCACTCCTCAAAGAATTATGCTGCCTGATTCAGGTCAAAGAGTTAAATCTAATATTGAAGGCAGATTGTTAGAATAAACGATTTTCCATGACAGAATTATTAAACCTCATGTAAAATTCATGATCTTGCTCTTCCTGTCCTGCACTCTGATGAATAACATCGTAATCATTTGTTTTATTAAAAGCCATGAATATTAATGTTGGTGTGCGATCTGCTGCTGCATTACTGGACCAGTTCTATGAGAAACGGCGCATTCTGATCATCTCTGCCCCCTCAGCTGCCAATCACTACTACAGATTCCAGATGACTAATTTACAGGTATCTGCCTTTTATTCTCTATATATTATTGTGTGTGTGTGTGGTGTGTGTAGATTATTTTCCACATTTTCTACGGTATAATGAAAAAACAAGCATAAAAGTTTTAAAAGGGTTTTTATTAATTACATATAATGTATTTGTGTGTAATTTATTGAACAATGTTGCTCAATCTTACAATCATTTGTACAATTACGAAATAAAAATAACAATATATCATTTTAAAAAAATGAAATGTAAAATTTGTTATAATTTAAATGTGAAATATATTTAGTAAATATTTAATATTAACTTGTACAAATTATGGTAAGTCAAACTGAAACTATGTGCGAGTGCACTGAGGGCCAAAAGCTGCTTTAAACACAAAGGATGTTCCCACCAAATGTTGATTTAATGTAGTTAAGGAAATCTATGAAATTAATTTTGACAGCATCCTCATTTTACAGCATTTACACATGTGCCTAAAACTTTTTAACAGTTCTGTAGCTTTGCAGGTAGACTTCTTAAAGCATCTTGGAAATGTTTCCAACAGTTCTTCTGGACTGAGTCTGTCTCAGTTTGTTCTGTTTCCTCAAGTTATTCCAAACAGACTGGATGATGATCAGATCAGATTTCTGTGTGGAGCACTGGCTGTTGTCAAGACAAAATTCTCACTGGCAGTATTACAATTAATGGCAAAATGTATGTTTTGAAATGTAAAATGATATTTCCCACTGACCTACAGCAGCAAAAGATTTTTTGACAAAAGAATTACTGACTTAAAACCACTTTTAGTCTGTGAAAATAATAGGGTTCTAATAATTTTGGCCAGCACTGTAATATTAAGATGATTATATTTTAATATTGAAATGATTGTTAGATTCATTCTGTTATATAAATAGAGAGAGAGAGAGAGAGAGAGAGAGAGAGAGAGAGAGAGAGAGAGAGATGATGATGTTACAATACTTTGAAAGATCATACATATAAGCAGCTAAATTGGAATTCTGTATTGTGTGTGTGTGTGTGTGTTGTGTGTTTGTGTGTGTGTGTGTGTGTGTGTGTGTGTGTGTGTGTGGCGTGTGTGGTTCAGCATGCCCAGTGTGGTCTGGACTTGAGACATGTGACCGTGATTGAGTTGGTGGGCGTTTATCCAGCTCAGATCGGCCGCATCAGACACAGACTCATTCCTCCAGGACTGGCTCTACAACTCAGGTACTTCATTACTATATTTCAGTCACTTACAGTCCTTAGCTGACACGGGGCCTGGTGCGAGCTAGGAGAGGGCCCCCCCTTAAAGCATGGGGCCCGGTGCAACCACACCAGATACCTCAAGGACAGCCCTGATAATACTAACAATGATATACAACAACTACTTTGTATATCAACGTGTAGTGCATTCATCCCAATAGTAAACAGTGTGTTTTGTTTGTGTGGGGCAGGTTGCTGTTGCAGCTGTCTCAAAACTCATTTAACTTGGTGCTGCTGGACAAACAGGGAGTGGATAAGCAGCGCTACACTTTCCCCATCACAGCAGCAGAGATCTTTACCACCATTGACACGTTTCCCCTCCGCACTGAGGAGGCCATTCTACAGAAAGAGGCTGGACAGAGCTGCTAGATGTATATACAGTACACACATCTGTTTCTACTGGTTATAAAGCTACCAAACTACAAGAGAGAGTCTGTATTGAGCTGCTACATCTTATCACATACTGAAAACATACATACATGGACACACATCTCTAAATATGAGTCTCTGTTGTTGGTCTTTTTTATATTGCTCTACTCTATTTTATTTGTCTGGTGTTTCTATTTATGTCAGAGTAGACAGTCTACTTTTCTTAAGAAATACTGTCAAAGCAATATTAATGCAATAAAGGCCTGTTTGATGATTGACATTTGAGAGCATGGGACTCAGCTTTCTTAAAATGCCAGTCATGTTTATCTTGGTTTCCTGGTTTGTTACATAATCATGCTCAAATTGAATCGAGTACAACAGAGATATGATTAATATCTTTTCAATTTATTATGTGTGGAATGACATATTAAATGTCACAGTGGTAAAATAGTTTAGGGTTTTATTAAGAATTATATATTAAGCATTATATATTATTAATTATATTTTATTTAATATTAATTAGGGTTTTAATTTGACATTGGTATAAACTAGTTTAAATGCAATAAAAAATAAACTGATCTTGGCCTTAAAAAGCTTTTTAAAAGTCAGTGGAAGCTATTTTGTTGCCATGTGAAAACTCTTGTGGACACACACACACACACATATACACACATATATACATATATATATATATATATATATAATATATATATATATATATATATATATATATATATATATATATATATATATATATTATATGCAAAGGTTGTTGCTTAAGCTGTTGTGGTATTCATTCACACTTTTTCTAGATTATGGTTGTAAGAGTAGATTAGTTTTTTTTTTTTTAATCCTGATACAAAATGACCAGCTAAGATTAACTGACTAATCATATCAGCAGCACACGTGGAAGTGTGAATGAATACTAGTCAGGTGAAATCA
>NC_039251.1:21647606-21885848 GCF_003368295.1 Carassius auratus
TATGCAACACTAGGGGGCTGTTTTTTGTAGTTCATTGAAGTTATGCTTAGGGTTAGGATTAGGATCTCGCTAAAGATGTCATTTTTCTCAAGATAGCAACACTTCATTGTTGACTTAATATATTACTAATGTGATGATAGCAGCAAAACATACTTTTTAACATGATGCGCTGTTTAATATGGGTTAAAAGATAGTCCAACCACAGACTGTCCTGAAAATTCATAGCCAATGACATCAAAGCTGAGCAGCAGCGTCACACTTCCTTATCCATGTATGACAGATGTCTTTCGTTTTTCGGCTGAAGGGATAGATTCGGTTAACTATAGATTAAGCTTGCTACTTATTAGATTCTGTTTTATTAACGTCTTCACCTTCCTCCGTTGTTCAGCTTGACAAACATTGGGCAATATTGATGTGCACATGCCCAGCAGTCGCAGTTGTATCCAACAGACAGATTCCTCTATAATAAATATAAGACACATTTTTAAGATTTGTATTTTTTTTTTTTGACCAAAGACAAATATTTTTACTAATCAAATGACGTGCTTCTAAAATTTACATTGTATATTGCATTGTGTTTTAAAGTTAAAATTGTTCACATTTGTGTTTCTGTGATTTACCATTCTCTACCATTTGAACTCTAGGAATAAAAACTGAAATTATAAATGAATGAATGAACAAATAAATACATAAAGCATAATAAACATGCATATTTTTGTAAGGATCTTCCATTATTTATTGATATGTCAAACTCATTTAAAGACAACATGCCCAAATTACTACACTGCATCCTCTGTCACCAAGCTCGTTTTTGCCACCATAAAGAATAAAAAGGCAGTTATGTTGTAAACATTAACTATTTTCAGTATGCAAATGAAAATGCTTTTATTAAAAAACAAAACAGTAAATAAAGTATGTCTTTCAGAGAACACTGGAAAAAGTGTTGTGACCAAAATGTTATACAATACAATGTAAACTCACAAAAAAACACCATGAAGACATGCATGTCAAGTGTGCAATATATTTTTAATATGGAGCGCTATTTTTAACTATTGTTTTCATCACTGGTTCTGTAATGTATTCATTATGAGCTTATAATTAAAACAAAGTTACATCTTCTGCAAAAATCAAACCACTGCAAAGTCTAATCACTGATCCAGGGACCATTTCTGTGTGTGCGGGGGATAAAGAGTTAACGAGGTGAGTCCTTGTGCATGATGGAGCTACAGCGTTATCCTCAAACAATCCTGTAAGACAGAAAGGAAGGAAATATTAAATTACATTGAACTTATACATTACACTGTGTTTTGTTTAGACCATAAAAGCAGCCTCTGTAAAGATGCTGTATAATTAAATGTTAAATGCAACCATTATTGAAAGCAAGTAATTAATAGCAAGCTATAGTCATATGAATTCTATGATAGTGTCAGATGAGACCGTCCTGGGGCTTGTACAATATCATACAAGTGTTAAACTGGATTATTAAGACTGTGATGTGTTTAGGGATCATTTTTAAGACTTTGACCCTGTCCAGATACCCACACTTGCAGTCTTGGCCACTTGAGAGTGTGTGTACATGACAGTGTGTGAACGAGACTGTCCCCGGTCTTAATAATGCCAAAGCACAGCATCCTTAACACACACTAAACCTCTCCAATACTGCTCCGGAGCGCTATACAAAGCTTAGTGTATCCCATCATGCATCATGTTTTGGAATAAATCGTCAGACTTTTTGCTGAGATCTCACAAGAGATCATGGGAAGCTGTCCAATGTACAGTATGTGAAATATTGATAATTAGATATTAAAAATCTCTGTAAACACATAAGTGTCCCATAAGGCAGTGGTTCCCAATCCTGGTCCTGGAGAAGCCCAACACTGCACATTTGAGATGTCTCCCTGATCAAACACACCTGATTCAACTCATCAGCTCATCAGTGAAGACTCCAAGGCAGATAAGAGAGACACCAAAACCGTGCAGTGCTGGGGTTCTCCAGGATCAGGATTGGGAAACACAGTCATCAGGTCATGAAAAGTTCGACACACACTTGTGGTCATCATGCTCACTCGAACACTAGGCAAAATACAGGAAAGACGTCAAATAAGTAATCAAGTGGTCAAGTGCAAAGATGGCAAGTATGGGTATTTGGACAGTGCAACAGTTTAAGAAACAACAAATGCTGTACAAATTATAACAGCAGGAATGTTTGATAAAAGGGACAAACTATCACAGACTTACTGCTGCAAATATCTGCCTCCGCAGCTTTCTGTCTTCTCCATTTCTGAAGGAATCCCTCTCCAGAAACACCACTGGGCTGACTGCCTTTACGTCTTTTCAGCTAAAAAAAAAAAATAAATAAATAAAATGGGGAGAGTAAATAAAATTGAATTATATAAAGAATGTTAATAATGATCTGTGAGCAAAATATTTAGATATAATATTTAGATATAATATATATATATATATATAAACTGATATGAAATAACTGCAAGATGGAAAAATGCATGTTTTATTATTTATTTTTAATTTGATTTTTTTTTTTTTTTTGGATTTACATTAAAAGGTATTAAAAGCATGCTACAGAACATATGATTACTGTGATATCTGTCATATAAAAGCACATACAAACACTAACATTACAGTGATACAAACATAGCTGGTTTGGTGATTATTGTATTGTTGTATTGATTATTAATATACCATAGTAAAACTACAGTTACAGTTACTAATGTCCAGTTTACTGTTTTAACTTAACATTTCATTTATTACTATTGTAAGTGTCGTGATTACCATGATTTTACTACAAATACAACCTACATCATTGATCCTGAAATTAATAATAATATAAAACGGATCGAAGGTCTATGGCACGTCACGTGACAGACAGAGTTTAATCACACTAATTAGCAGCTGTGTTCATTTATTTAAACGCAATGAAACTCAAAGACAGCCGCGGATGACCGATATAATACAGCGATTAAACATATGGCACTAATTTGATTAATAAATAAGACAGAATACATTTTATAAAAGGCATTAAAAGAGCGTATATACGACTACTCACCCAAACTGTGGAACTGATAGCAAGTATCGCGATGTGGGCTGAATGAGACTTCTTGAACGTGATTTCATAGCGATAAACATCTCATGTCCTCGTGTCGAATTCTGACGCCAAAAGTTTCCCATTGAAAGCAATGAAGGTCGTAGTGCTTCGATATTCGACGCCGAGAGGCACATTTGGCGTCATAAAAGTGACGCTAGGGGCGCTTGACCATGCTTCGGTTTTTGACGCCTTTGGAGTGAGAATGGGTTGTTTTCTGAGAGACAGTAAAATTTCATCATGAAACTTGCCAACTAGCATGTTAGGAAATGTGATTTGCAAAGATTCACAAAAATCTTAAACTCACTTCTTCTGTAGGTGAGTGTGGATCACAAATGATTTGTGTGAACATTTTGCCTTCAAAAACAAGCGTAATCCACTCTGTCTTCAGCAGCTCAAATGTTGGGAGTAAATGATGATGCTGCTATGTTCATTATACATCCAACAACAAAACACCTTAAACACTTAGGAGACATTCTTGTCTACATCTGCTCCAGTGTGGAAACAATGGTGGACTGATGACAGCTCACTCAGAGCAGGTCAATGCTGAAATACTACTGTCAATCAACAATCATGGGAGCGGCCTTCATCTGTGTGACTTCACACAGACAAGATGCTGAGAATGGCTTGATTTGAGAAAGGGGTAATGATTTAAGTAGACCACTGAGTAGATTTCTATCATTAGAGTGGTTGTGTACACACACTGCCAACACAGATTTCAGTTCAAACAACTTCTAAAAGTGTGTGTCACATCCAATGACTCCTTTAAAACTCTATGCTTTTCCTGCTGAGGTTTTGCATAAATGTACAGTATGACCCAAGATGAGAGACCACAATAGTGCACTGTAATTATTATTAAGATTATTATATGTATTAAACATTTCTTCAAAATTTCATTCATTCGTTTATGTGTTGATTTGCTACCAACTGAGAAAATTAGAGAAAATTGTAGTAAATCCTACAAAAAGAGTTTTTAATGCTTTCATAGCGAGCAATGCAGGAATATTTTACATATCTTATCTTGCACACAGTGTAAATCAACTGCTACAAAAAAAAAGATTTACAATAGTGATTCATGCACATGCATTAATTTACACCTACAGGAAGTGGCAGAAGAAGAGCACATTTTCCGGGGGAAAAAGTAGGACAAAAAAGAAAGAGGAAGAATCTGAGTTTTACATGTACACAAATCTGAGTGTAATGAAAATGTCTTTTGGAAAGCCCGCCCCACCCCCTTGAAAATATATATTCAAGACTTTTCAAGGGCCCTCTCTTCCTTTGGGGCCCTGGTAATCAGTACTGGTTTTACCCCCAGTCCGGCGCCCCTGCCCGCTAGCAACTTGAAGTAGCTTGTCATGGTAACGCCCCTGGATGTTCCTGGAGCTCCGTAGCTGATTAGTATCTTATCCATCCCATCATCCCCTGCAGAGGAACACCCCTTAAAGCTTCCATCCTTCTGGGAAGACTTTCCGATAGACATTGCGGGAAAGATATAAATGATTCTTTGTCTGAACTTAATTCAATTGTAGTTCCATGGTAAATGCAATTTTATTTTTTTTACAAGCAGCAAAAAACAAGGATAGTATGTGTAGGATATGTTGGCAGGAAGCGCAAGGATAACAAGACTTTTCGATGTATTGGCAAATTTCTCTTTGAGTGAACCAACAAACAGACCAATCCTCAATTATTTCAGTCTAAGATCCACAATGGAACCCCTCAAAACTGCAACATACAGAATTCCTCTAAACTTCTGCACACCAGATTAATAAACACAAATATTCCTTCTCATTCAGAACCATGCAAAACATTTTAGGGACTGTAAATTACCTTCCCAGTCCAGTAATGCTAAATTAGCACATATTTTCAGTTATTACCTTAAAGGCCCCCTATAATTCCCCTTTTTACAAGATGTAATATATCTCTGGTGTCCCCAAAATGTGTCTTTGAAGTTTCAGCTCAAAAGACCCCACAGATCATTTATTATATCATTTTGAAAATGCCTATGTTAAGTGGAACCAGAAACATGCTGTTTTCGTGCATGTCTGTTTAAATGCAAATGAGCTGCTGCTCCCCGCGCCCTTTTCCAGAATACCTCAGATACTTTGCAAAAAAAACATGTTTGGGTTTATTTATCTTGTCTGTCACCCTGAAATAATGCGTTTTGAAGCCATATTAGCCATAACCTCTGATATATGGCTTCTGAGCACACAAATCTGCGTGTGTGAGTAGGCCTACTACATGTGAGTACTTCTCTTTCATGTCTGATTGCATTTAAACTTTCAGCAGCACAACAGCACAAAAACACAGTCAGTCATGTCTGTGAAGTTAAACAACTGGGAAAGAAATTGCATGTTTATATTAGATCTGTGTATTAAGTGACAGCAGCCAAATATACAGTACCTGCCGTCTGCGCTGTTAATATGACCCAAACAATAAAATAAAAGCAGAAAATCACTCACTGCTCTGGACTGAATAACGTCTATAGCTTCAATAAGAAGACATTTCTTATGTGAATGCTGCTTTTAAATGCTCAAGCTTGAAGCAGTGTCCGTCAACAGTTTTGGGTGGGGCCTGAAAAAAAGTGACATCACATTTTACAGATTGTGCCAACGGCTTTTTCTTAGACATTGTTTATGATTTATGGGGATTTTTAAAAAAGGAGTAGGTAGATTTTTATCATTGTAGGGTGGATGTATGCAAAAATTAATGTTCAAACAACAAATAAAAGTGAATTTTGCTAAATAAATTCCCTTTAAGTAATTAAATGGATGGATGGGCATCAGATGTTAAGAAAGCAGAACAGAAAGAAAAGTACATTCCTTACACTATCAAATAAGTTCCTGTGAGTTTAATTGAGAGAGTTTTATTACCGAGCATGGAAATATCTAACTCAGAGTTTAGATCAAACCAGGTAGATAGAACTAGAGCATGTCGCCGCACTAACCCTGTGTATGCTTGACTGAAACTTACAAACTAAGAGTTCTTGTTTTTGTGTGATTTTTTTTTTTTTCTTTCTTTCTTTTCACTTTACCAGCAAGCTGTGTCTCAGGGGATACCAGACTCTTTGTCTTTGCAAAAGATTTAAGAAATTTGTGAGCAAAACAGGACGCATGAGTGTTTGGTGGCAGAATGAAGGAAATTCTTTCAAAATGTAGCTGGAAATAAAAAGTGAGATTTTCCTGGCAGGGAGGAGAATGCAAGATGAAACAGAGAAGAAAGATAAGTGATAATGACCTGTGTTAATGTGTAGATGCAGGTGTGAAGAGGAGTGTGAGAAAGAGAGAAAGAGAGCTTTTTTTAGACTTGCTGTAAATATATTGTGGAGACAGCAGAGCATTATGCAATAGGCCAGAATTTGCAAAGGCTTTTGCATATATTACTGCTTTGTGCTCTTGAAATTTCAGTTACAAATCACAAAGATGTCCATTCAGTCACAGGGATTTTGGATGTTTATTTTATTTTTAAACAAAATATATGTTTATGCATCATATATGGTGATAAAATGTGACTGATTTAGCAAATTATCTGCAAATTCTATTACCGATATTCCTAGAGGAAATAAAGCAAATATGACAGTGAGGAGTGAAGTGATTGAGAGTGAAAAGAGAATAAAAAGAAATAAATGGGTGAAATGATAGGCAAAGAGAGAAAATGAAAGAAGCGAGGCAGTATGAGTGAAAAACTGAAAAGGGATCAAGGCCTTGAGAAAAGATGAGAGAGAATGAGCTTTGATTTCATGCTAGTGTGCATGTGCTGTCTTTGGAGATAGAGAGATGTACAGTGCCAAGAGAGATAGGTGACTTTCTCTGAATACTGCCTCTGTGCATCTCTGTATAGGTTAAAATATGGGAATTTGCTTTGATTAAAGTTGAAAAGAGAATGTTTGTTTGTCACCTGGTTCATAAACTTTTTGAGGACTTGACTGGGTTTAACTTTATAATATGCCTGCAATACCTGGAGAGAGATGTCCATTAGCATTCCCATCATCTCAGTGGCAGTTGCCACCTGTAAGAAACCTGTAAGAAAGACATGCCAACATTTGAATAGTCAACAGTGGATAATGTTGCTTATCTGCTAGCAGAGGCTAACTGGACAAAAATAACCAGCCTTGTTTAAACTGAGATCAGGTGACATAGAACTACAAATTATGAAAGCCACCCTAGAAAAACAAGAAAAAAAGGATCAAATTTAAGTTAAAGATGTCACATTGTGATATATAAAAAGTCATACTGTAAGTCACACTAAGAGATATTAAGTCACATTGACATGTAAAATTGTAATTTGTGAAGTATAAAGTCCCAAAACAAGAGATATACAATGTGAGATATACATATTGTTGCAATTACAAAAAATACAAATATAGCCAAACTTGTAATTGAGAGACACAAAATCACAAAAATGAGAAACAGCTGCAGTTTTGATATACAATGTCACTATTCTAAAAAAATAAAGTTGCTATTGGGAGATATAGTTACATTATGATGTGATTGTTAAAACTGTGAGATATTCAGTCATAAAGCAAGAAACAGTTGCAAATGTGATACATGTAATGTACATGACAATGTTGTTTTTGTTCTTGGTGGAATAGATATGCTATGCTGCTGAGACAATACATTCACAGATATGCTGCTGTGAGCATGTAAGAAATACTGCTGCAGCTGCTGCACATATAACGTATATGAATAACCCCCACAGCATACATGATTCACCCCGTAGCAGATCTATACAGGTGGAGCTGGGGAAGGTGGAGGGCTTCTGAAGAGTCCTCAACCACCACCAGTGTGCAGCATCCACCCGGATGATGTGATTACAGCCATATTGTGCCAGAACACCCACCACACACCAGCTTATTGGTGGAGAGGAGACAAAGTGATGAAGCCAATCAGTGTTTGGGGATGGTTAGGACGCCATGGCGAATCTGGCCAGGATGCCGGGGTAACACCCCTACTCTTTTTTGAAGGAAATCCTAAGATTTTTAATGACCACAGAGAGTCAGGAACTCGGCTTAATGTCTGGTCCGAAAGACGGTCCTTTTTGTCAGTATAGTGTCACTATCACTACATGGGGCTGTTAGGACCCACACAGATCACAGTGTAAGCACTCCTTGCTGGCCTCACTAACACCTCCTCCAGCAGCAACCTAGTTTTCCCAGGAGGTCTCCCTTCCAGGTACTGACCAGGCTCAACCCTGCTTAGCTTCAGTGGGCAACTAGTCTTGGGCTACAGGGTGATATGGCTGCTGGCAATATATAGTCACGTTGTAAGGATATATATGTAAATGTAAATATATTCCATAACCATTCAACCAGTTTATGTGCTAAACAAGACTACTCAAACTACAATGAAGCTAAATTTACATAACTTCAGTTAAAAATCACCCCCATACCTAAAAATCAAGCACTGAGTGTAATGGCAGAGTTCGTCAAGAAAAGCAGACCTTCAAAGCTGCTCAAGCCCATCATAAATTATAATTTTTTCCCCACAAGAAAAGCAATAACACAGCCTCAGAGGACAGTGTGACTGATGTGTGTCTGAGGCTCTGTTGCAGTGTGAGTAAAGGATGAAGAATCCCGCCCGATGCCAAGCCGCAGGAGTCCTGCTATGATGGGCACTGGTTTTGATGGTTTCAGCAGAGCATGTTTGATCTCTCCAACTAAGCCCATGAAAACAGAAAAAGCATATTTTGCATTGCACTGGTTTAAAAGAAAGAAAGAAAGAAAGAAAGAAAGAAAGAAAGAAAGATAGAATGGCTGGCTGAAGTTTGCTAAAATTTCCAGTCACAACAATTATCAAACCAAGCCATTGTTAGTCTGTATGCAAACACTTTACCATTATTGCTGAAAATCGGGGACATGGATAAATGATTTAAAGATCCTCTAAATTAGCAGCACCATGGGATGCAAATGTTTTACACAGAGTGGCTATACTGAAAGATTAATCTCTACTCTTCGTAGAAATGTGTTTATGTATACTAAGTGGAGAAGGTGGAATTCATCCACATCCTGAAATCGACACATACTTCCTCTTGCTTCAAGGCATCATGTTTTTGCAGCCATAAATCTTTATTCAAGCTTTTGATCCATGGTGAGATGTTTTCAGTCCTGTTCACAATGTCCATTAACTCTGTACAGCTCATTACACTTCCTGATGCTTTAAAAGACAGCAGAATGAAGATGATATTAGAATGATAATGTCTAGTTGGCCATATGATGGGTCAGATCTTGGCAGTCTAGTTTAAGGTTATAAAGACATAACATAAGCCATCCCAGTTGCAGTAACTCTTACCCTCTTGACTTCAGGGCCCACTTTTGTCCAAGACAATAGTTGACAACCCTCCTAAGGACCTTCTATCATCTGAAAATGATCCAAACATTTTATAATATGATAAAGAAAACAAAAATATTAACTTAAAGAGAACACGTCACTCTACCAAGCTTGTGGTTTATTATACATACTTTTCTAGGTGGGTCATTGCATGAAAAAGTTAAGGAACCCCTGCCTTTCTCCTGCCAATTCTAATTTAAATGATCATGGACCACATCCCTTTCCAGCATAAAGACAGGCCCTAGAGTAACAGATGCCACTGGCCTTTTACAACACAGCCTAATGTGCAGGAGCCCTAACCTAAAGCTTATAATATTCCAGAGTCTTTCCTGAATCGTATCCAGAATCCTTACGAGGAAAAGATATTTGTCAATGAGCTCAGAATCTGTTGAGCGGCAAACCCTCTCTCCTTACTCTTGACCTGTAATCAGTGAAATCTGACTCCTGTATTTTGTGTTGGATGCAGGGTTGTCAGGTCTGCTTTTTCCCCATGGAATTGGGCTAGATTTAAAATATTGCACAAATAAAATTTCTCCCTAAATGTTCTCCCTAAATTAAAATGTCTCCTGCACTACAAAGGGACATAAAACATTGGATCGTGTATATACCAATGTGACTGATGCCAAAGAGAGAGTCACATCCCTCCCCCACCTGGGCCAGTCTGACTACCTCTTTTTGTTCCTGCTCCCCAAGTATACCCTGGTCATCAAAAGTGTGAAACCTACAATAAGAACTGTCAAAATCTTGCTGGAAGTTGCTGAGTCCACTCTTCAACTAATTCCACCTCAATCTCTCATCGACATTGAAACTTACACCAACTCTGCTGGATCTATGCTGTTCCTTTGGCTCAGTGGTAGAGCATTGCATTAACAGTGCAAAAGGTTGGTAAAAAACAATGTATAGCCTGAAGGCACTGTAAGTCACTTTGGATAAAAGTTTTTGCTGAATGCATAAATATAAAAATGTAATATAAAATATGCTGTTCTGTGTCAGCTGCGTCACATCCCTCTGCACATCCCGGTATTCCACAGGGCTGCGTACTGAGCCCTCTTCTGTACTCCTTATTCACCCATGATTGCATTCCTGTTTATGGCTCCAAAACCATAATCAAATGTGCAGATGACTATACGGTAGTAGGTTTGATCAATGATGATGATGAGTCAGCCTACAGGGATGAGGTGCAGCACCTGGCTTTGTGGTGTACCACCCAACAATCTGGAACTAAACAGCTTAAAGACAAAGGAGATCATTGTGGACTCCACTACCCCATCTACATCAACAGAGCTGTAGTGGAACATTTTTCGAGTTCCTTATCATCCACAACCACATCCACTCTGATGACCTCACTTGGTCACTTAACACCTCCACCTTGGTCAAAAAGACACAGCAGCACCTTTACTTCTTACAGAGCCTTAAGAAATTTCACCTGAGTCCCAGGATCCTTGTGGAATTCTACCGCTGTACCATTGAGAGCATACTCATAATCTGCATCTCAGTGTGGTATAGCAATTGCTCTGCATCTGACCACAAAGCACTCCAGTGGGTACTAAAAACTGCTCAACGGATCACCAGCACCCAGCTAACTACCAGTGAGAACATTTATCACAAGTGCTGCCTGGGCAGGGCAAGCAGCATCATCAGGGATGTCTCACACCTTAACCATGGACTTTTTACCCTCCTTCCATCCAGCAGCCGTTACAGGAGCCTACGCTCTCACGCTAGAAGAAGCATGAAGAGCTTCTTCCCTGAGGCTGTGACCCTTCTGAACTCCACACCACCAATCTAACCTTCAACATCTCTTGTACTGCACTGGTCACAGTACTTTACATACACATATTTGTACTACTCATGTTTTGCACAGACTGTACATTTTTCAAGCTATTACATTGTAAACTGTCTAACGTTTTTACTGTACAAAGCACACTATAAAATATTATTGCACTACTGATATTTTGCATAGAATATACAGTGTTTAACAATACTATTGAATGTACACTCAACCATCTCTATTTATCACCACTGTTCTTATGTTGTTGCTGTTTATAATGTACATATTATCCTACCTTGCATTCCTATTAAATTTTTTTACACACTCTGTTTAATAGTGTATATAAGCAACTCCACTATACATTCTGTAAATCATAGCTTCACTTACTCTACTTGAATCTAATCTAATCTAATGAGATTGCTAGGATTTTTAATAAACATCAGTTAACATTGCTGCATATTATTGTTAACCCACAACCACTCATAATTAATACAACATGAAACCTCCTACTACAGAAAAAAAAATGCATATGTTGCAACTATATATATAACTACAAGAAAAACAAGCTAACACTGACAGGCATTATCACTTTAATAAACGTATAAATCTTTCTAAATAATAAATGTTTTAGGATAGGTTAATCATCATGACAATACACAGGACCCTTTTATTGAAGTTCACTCCTGAGAGCATTCACATTCACTATCATTGCTTTATTTGTTGGTAGTTGAGCCCCGTCCTCACCTTCTCTGGCCTTCTCTGGCCATAATATTATGGAACTAGAGGCAGACTGGAGTAAAAGCATATAACTGCATTCTCTTTGAGGATGAAGTGTTGATTTTTTGTTCTTATAGCACAGTGAATATCTGACACACAATCTAGGGTAAAATTAATGGCTCTCATATGGGCAGTAAATGTGTCTATGTAAGCTCAATATGAAATATATATAGGTCTATGCCATGTACTATTTTGTCTGACACTGCAAAGCTGCAGAGATTCAAAAAAAGACTCACTAAGATGAAGTAATATCTGCCTCACTAGCATCACCAAACAGAATTGTTAAAATGATGACTATTTTCAAAGACTCCTGTTTAGCCGCACCTCACACTTATGCCATTGGTTGAGCCAGTGTTGTGACACTTTAAGTAAAAAATGCTATACATTTTTTTGGACATTTAAAATGGTACTTGTATGATATTAGAGTCAATAACCTTGAAATAAAGTGTAAAAACACTACATAAAGTATCAAAGTATGGTTTTAACATCTTTTATAAAGGAATTAAACAGACTGCAATTCTAGTGGTGCAGAAATTACACACTTCAGCTTTAACATCTTTAAATCTGAAGTGTGTTACAGAGTGCAACAGTTCATTTTCTCCACAGGGGAATTGATTTTAATAATATCATATAAACTGTTAAAGACAGACCTAGTGTGAGCTATGAGGTTGTTAATCAATGGACTATGAATTTGAAGAAGCAATCAAGTGTGCATTATTTAAACTTTTTTTAATAATGGCGTGAAATTCCTGTTTGACAACTACATGATTCTGCTCAGAAATGACCACTAATCAGAGAGTGTTACTGCTCCAAAATATGATGGTGAGTAATTAATGACAGAATTTTAATTCTTTCATTTTGGGGTAAACTAGCCCTCTAAAGTTCTGCTTCAAAACAAATAGTTCTTCCCCATTCGAATAGCACTGATTGAGTCAGTGTTGCTTTGTTGAGACGGCTGAGATTTGGGATGCTCAAACAAACAGAGAAGGGAATCATTTTTGAATTGTAAGCTGCCATAGAATTTAATTGTATTTTTTAAATTACATACCTCTTTAAATATTACATAAACATAATTGACCCTTCATTGCTTCTGTATTGTGAATTCAAATAATATAGATCTGTCTGTATCATGAAATGCACTTTTCTAAGCCTCTAGTAACAGGCAGACTGTTTATTAAGAAAGAGCAAACAGAATCAGGTCTTTTTCCTTTCAGCCTGTGTTGCACCCAGACCCAGATGAGCTTTCATTTATTTATGCCAGAGTCAGTTTCAATTTTATTCATCTCAATCCCTTCTGTCTTCAACAAAGGTGGATTAAAAGAGAAGTTGTTCCCTGTGGTAAATGACAGACACAAAAGAAAGCAACATTTCCCTGGGCATACACATTTCATTCCCTCTTAAGCTTGCCAAGAAAATAATGGATATTTCACAAGGACAAAGAAAAAAACATTAAACCAAATACCTCACTTTAATGGCATACAAAGGCAGTGTTTTCATTCATTGGACAAATACATGCATTGTGATATTTTTGAACAAACACTATAGCTAATTTGCTTGCACTAAATGTATATAGTGATGTGTAAACAGCTGTGCAGGTCATCAGACCAACAGGCTCTCCTGGTAAAGATGATGCTAATGAGGTTTGTAGAAAGGTTATGTTTAATGTAAGGCGCTGAAAGGTCATCTGGCATTCACCAACACTCCATTGGAAGCTTCAATAATCAAACACACGATAACGTTTCTGAATTTGCACTGGTCGCCCACATGGAACTGTGCTGAGCCTGTATGTTTTTTAATACTCTTGACATTGGATTTTTTTTTTCACAAATCATACAATCAAACATCATTCTTCTATAGCTATTCTATATCTATTCTTAACTGCTTTCAAACTGTATGTTGTGTATCATATAGAACTGTGTTCTGTTGAATTCACACTACAGAGATGTATGAATTGTTCTACTACAGCACCCTGAAGCAATGTATAAGGGTCTTCTTAGCTTTTACTACATTTTGCAATTGACAAAATCAAGTCATATGATCAGGGGCTTGTTTAAAGTTTTGGGGGCAGGTTGACTCTTGTGTAGAAATTGTGTTCGGGGGCCAGGGAGTTGAGTCAGAAATTGTATATTCTATATGATTTACAGTAACATGTATGCTTCTGATTATTTTGAATCTGTCCTACTGAATTACTCTTAGATTAAAATTGAACACTAAAATTATGAGCAATTTTAGAGTTGCTTCAAAATGTCTGTGTTAGCAGCATCTTTTAGCTTTAAAATCTTTAGTGTATGCTGTGAATATATGGCCCCTGATTTTGGCCTGATTAACAAAGTCCTGCCTAAAAAAACACATAAGCATTACAAATAAATGAACAGAAATTTGATTCAGATTTAAATTAGCGGCAAACTGGTAGATGCACTTTTAAGTAGGCTATAAGAAAAAAAAAAAAAGAAATCATTTACTCCCCTTTGCCTCTATGTCTTTCTGTGTATCTCATTTTCTCTCCATAAATATGAAGCACATGCCTCTTAAATCAGATTCAAGCCATCAGAAAGGCCATTAGGAGGATATGGACATTAGCCATGTGAAAATGCATCTGGGGCTTTCTCACAACACAAATACATACAGTTTATGGATGACTGAATGTCCATTTTCAATCTATGAAAGTGCAATTTCAGCTGAGAGCGAAGAAGAACTTATCAAAATGTCAGTGGAGATGTATTTAGAGATGTGCGAGGTGATATAGGAAATTCAGGAAAGAGCTCTGAGGGAACAGGCCTAAACAAAGAGGAGGCAGATGATTGCGGAAAACTCATGATCATTTACCGCTTATGAAGATCGGAAGACATTTTCTTGTTGCAGTTTTCTGGCAAGTCACAAACTGAGGAAAATGTGTGGGCTTCTGGATGCAAAGACCACCAGTTGTCAACACTTGTTTACTATGTGTAAAGCCATAATGTGTTTTAATCTCTTTTGATTTTCTGAAAAGACAAAAACACAGAGGTTAGATGCTTTGACTTCTTTACGCGTGTGGGTGGGCGACCCTAAAGAGTAAATGCTGTGGGTTCAGAACTGGTGAAAGGGTGAGAGAACCTAAAGTTGAGGGTGTTCTTGAGAAAAGCCAAGGCAGGGCATCAGTATTACACAGAAACAAACAAAAAAAGGTAAGATCTGCACTGGGACTTTCCTGTGTCTGTGTAGACTGTCAGCCTGTTATTAGTGGTGGGGATTTTTCACAAGTCACTATCTTTATGTGTGTGTCATTTGAATCATTCATCCAAATGACTGTTTTTACGAGTGAATCACTGAATTATTCACTCAACCGATTACAAAAACACTGATTTAGTCGAAAACTAAAGTAAGTCAGCTAAACACTACTGTGTTTATCAGAGATGAGACCGTTGATACTCGTCTTTGTTTTGAACATTTTAAATTAAATAGACAATGTATCCAGCAATACTGCATCTAAACTATAAAATATTCAATACTAGCATCTTGTTTAAACAGCAGCAATCACGTCCTATACACACACATATTGGACCTAAAAATGTATCGACAATGAAACAGTATCCAAATGTACGTGAAATTTTGTTTTAGCTTTTAAAAAGATGCTGGAGAGCATGAGATCAAATTACGACCAATGCAGTGTCCATAGAAATGTTGTGTTTACAAAGTCAAGTCTGACCATTAACTGATCCCAAGATAACTTTAGTGGAAGTACAAAGTCAGTTCCCCTCAAGTTAAAAACAGCAATGTGTCCACATTTATTTATAAATTCATTCATTCATTCATTCAAAAAAAAAAAAAAACAGTTGTTTTATCGCTTAAAATAGCTTTTATGAAATACTGTGCTTGGTAAGTGAGCTTGTGCTATATTTCTTTAAGAATACAATTTCGCTTGGTCATGCTATCATAAATCGGTGACATTATGGTATGGCTTAAGGGCACAAAATGAATTATTTTCCATAGAAAACAAAAAGTTTAACAAGATTCTTTAAGATAAATTACTGGAAGTTGGAATGTGAATAAAAAGGTTTGCTGGGTTACAGAGGAAAGCTGAGGGAATTGACCATGTTGGCAGGAGTTCTGGCCTGGGGAAAGAAGCTGTGCAGGTGTCGATTTGTCCTAGTTTTCAGGGCATAACTGTTCTCTGCCGTGAGGGGAGACAGTGAAAAAGAAAATGGCTATGATAGGATGGGTTGCCTATGATTTGTGCCGCCTTCATTGTCATCCCACTGTAGATGCTTATGCCTGTGAGTGAGGAGAGCTGGCAACCAATTATTTCCTCTTAGAGTGCGATGAAGCAGAGCCAAACCAGACGAATACAGGGGTTAAGAGGACAGATTCAATCACAGCTGTGTAGAACTGGACCAGCAGCCAACATTTCCTATGCCTCTCAGAAAATAGCACATTTCCGATGTGTGCCTGTAAAAAGAAACCGATTAAGACGACTTCAGACTTATCAGAGGTTCAAGACAGCCTTGAAAATGTAACCGAAGGAAAAACAGAAAATACTTTTACACAAGAATATGATATTAATTCCACATTATTGTAGAAATTCAAGATAAAGTATACATGAAACTTCTCTCTAATAACAATAATAATAGAAAAAACATTCGCAGTAGAACAGCTTGTCACTGACAGTACTCCTCAAAGAGATCTTTGTACTTTATTTAGCCCTTCCTCTTAGAAAAAAGGTATAAAAGCTGTCTTTGAGGCGGTATCTTTTCAAAGGGTACTAATATATACACTTTAGGTATTAATATGTACTGTACCTTTAAGGTACTAATATGTTCCCTTTAGATACAAAGGTGCCTTTTGAAAAGAAACCACCCTAAAAGGTACATAAGTACACAAATCCAAATCAATACAAACAAACTCGAGGGCAAAAAGCAAAGGATTTGACAGGAGAGGCTAATTGTTTTCTTAGAGCAAGCTGACTAACTACAAAATGCTAGCCTATTCTAGCAACATAAATACAACACCAACATAAGGGGGATTAAAAGCTTTTTTATGTCATTCTGGTTATATTCTGTGTTTGTAAGTACCTAATAGGAGTGTTACTGAGATAAAGGGAGTAGTATTGTACTGGAAATGTGATCTTGACCCTCTGAGGCAACACCTCCACATAAAATAAAAATACTTTTATTAGCCTAATGATATGACTGCAGTCTCATGTGAGTACTTGATTTTAAACATACAATATTTCTCAACAGTAGTACTAGGATTTATCCTTTAATGTTAAAACATACGTTAAAAAAGAAAAAAAAAAAACAGTTAATGTTGACCTTTTTTTCTGGAGTCACCAGCAAAAACATTTCTTAAAGGGATAATTCACCCCAAAATTTAAATTCTGTGATCATTTACTCACACTCAAGTTGTTCCAAACCTGTATGTCTTTCTCTCTTCTGTTGAACTTTAAAGAAAATATGAACAGTTGCTAGTCCCCACTGACTTCCATCATTTGGGAAACCTACTATTGAAGTTGAAGGGGCTAAGAAACTGATCGCCTGAACTATCCCTTTAAGGGGACACATGCCTCCCCCTAGTGTTCAATAAGGTAGAATCGGTATCCCTCAAAGTGAGTATTTTTAAATCTTTTCATCACTTCTAAAGAAAAAAGACAAAAAAAAAGACAATAAAAAATTCTACTTTTTCTGCTTGACTTCATAACATTTCAGATCATGCAGAGAAACTGATATATTTTACATTAAAACTGGATGACGCATTTCTCAAAAATAGATTCTGCATCAGCAATGAATCTTAAAAAGCTGCATGATGTCCTGTGAATCATATTATGATCTGAGATCACAGAAGAGAGGGTAACAGAAGAGTCTTCCTTTGAAGTACAGATTCACACCGACCTTCTCTGTTGACTTAAAGTGTTTTGAAATGCCTGAAACTGAGCACGAAGCCATTCTTTGTCCTCTTATGGATAGTATAGGGATAAGCACTCTTGTTCTTCTTTATCTGGTTTTCTGTGGGCAATGTATGCTTATTACACTGAAAAGCTTAAATATTTATATCTGTACATGTAAATAACACCATATAACCCCTGTTTAGCATCTTGTGCTAAAAATTTATTAAAGTTATATTATGCAAATTCAAATCAATATTAATGCCAACAGGAAAATAAAACCATGGAGCAAAGCAATTAATCAGTTTTTTTTGGAGCAACATGGGGTCAAAGGCACAATGGCTCACAGCTACTATAGTGTGCAGGACTCGCCATGGCCTTAAGCTTTAGCTAGAGCCATCTATCAAAACAGACAAAGTGTACTAATCAGTCAATCAAAAAAGACAGCAGCTGAACTGCTGTGGCTTCTCAAGACACATGCATTACTACTTACAGTAAGTGTTCTATTAAACGAAATGTGCAGTCAGTGCACTAACACTGGTGAGGAGGAACCTCATGTGGTGGGATGAAGGAACTGCATTGTCCTTAACTCTTCTAATATAACCGACCTTTCCTGAAAAAAATATTTGACATCCACCGTGACACATTTGATAAATACTTAAATATGCATGGACTGGTATAGCAAATAACAAAAACTTGTATTCATATTAAAGCAAATATAACGTGGTTCATAAAAAATGTTGTATGATCATCAGACCATAATACATATAATTGGTTCCACAGCAATAAATCCCACGAACAATCATGTGTCCACCTTTTTATAGACTTACTTATGTTACCGGCCTCAGACCTAGGGGATATCTGGGCTGGCAGCAAAGGACACACAGGCAGTGAAGCACTGTGTATCTGTGAAAACACTGTGAATAAATAAAAAGACAGACAAAATGAGTGTCGTTCCTTTGGTGCGTCAGTTTACTTCTGAGATCTTAAAACTTTAGTAATTGTAAACACTTCTCTAGTTACATACAAAAATAACTTCATCTGCACATTAACTTCTGGTGTACACATAAGATATATGAATACATACACACTTGCATTCCATAGCCTGTTTCACATAAGAGCAAAATATAATTTACATATTATGTGGAAAGAAGAGTGTGTACAAAATAAATCAATAAAGATTCACATAAATGTCACTCATTACTAGAAAGATGACAAATGTGTCACTTAAACACACAAAATGTATAAACTAAAATCCAACACCATTTTACATACACCACTTCACCCAGATTGACTCGTGTCATTCATTAAGTGTGTGCGCAAAGCACTCAAAATGGCGATTGAATTGTTAATGCAACAGATATACTCAACTACTCAATTAAAACACAAAAATAACAAGCACCCTTGCACTGCTGATACACTCAAACATCACCACAATGCTGTATAACAATACTTTTGAATGCATTTACTAAACAATAAATCGTTTGCATTTAAGACCCTTGAGTTAATTCAATTTGCATAAAACACATTAGAGCATGACAAAGTTACTCAAAACACTTCACAATCACGTTCCTAAACCTTCCTATAGTCGTGTGAACAATCAGAAGAATGTTTAAAGTGCATATTATTTTACCTGTGAATAAATAAAAAGACAGACAAAATGAGTGTCGTTCCTTTGGTGCGTCAGTTTACTTCTGAGATCGCACCCGGGAAAAAACTAGTCTCTATGGTGTGCTTCACAGGAGCGCTCAAGCGCCATCCGTTGGCGTGGCGGTGAACTGATTCTGAACTATTGGTGTTCACATTAAAAAAAAATATAGGGAGGTATCAGTTTTCAATTAATTATTGAATAAACATTTTAACACCCTTTACACTCTCCCCAGCTTTAAGAGATGCCTCCGGGCATCCAGAACTAACCCAACAGAATAGAAGAACGTTTTTTTTTGTTCTGAAGATAAGAGAAATGAGCTATCAGTCTGATCAAAGGACAGGTAAGTATTTGAATGTCAACAGTCCTGCCTCATTTGTCCTTTCTTAAGTCTAATATGCCCACACAAGTGGAGAAGGATAGTGAGAGGCATCAGGTATGACAGGGTAAGTATGAATAGGGTACAGTACACAGGTGTGCATTGCATTCACTCCTGGTCTCCAAGGTAGGTATGTGGGTTGTCCCATCTGATTATATGTGAACATCTCCTTTGGCTTTACTGCCCGTGCTGACCTCCGCAGGGTGATGTCTTCCCCATTCATTGGCTGTGCAACCGGCTCCACTCCCAGGTCAGTATCCTCATTACTTCTTCCAGCTATGTAGTCGTCTACTTGTTCCTGAGTTTCCAGAGATGGCAACAGGTCAGCCAGTACTTGCTCTGATTCTGGTGTCACAAACCGGAGTGGTTGCTCATATGTTTGAGGGTTATCTGGCTCAGCTCTATGGTGTTCCGGATGAAACTCTGGTGCCGCTACTCGTAGATCACTACCTGGCTCATGATGGGACTGTTTGAGAGTGGCTTTTCCCCTTTCATATACTGGGACTGGTCTGGGATTACAAGCATATTCTTCCTCATCCCCTGAATCACCGGAGTCGTGCTCTAAGGTATCAGACCTGTGATGTTGGCTGTTCTTGTGATGTTGCCTCTGCCTTTGTTGTTTCCGTGTCCGATTGTCCTCTCCATTATGTTCAATAGGCAGATCATTCACAGGCAAAAGAAGATTACGGTGCAAGACACGTAGAGTGCGATCACCAGTTTCAGCTTGAATTCGATACACAGGACCAACTCCCATCCTCTCAACAACACGGTGAACCTTGTTCTCCCAGTACGGACGGAGTTTGCCGGGCCCGCCCCTCTCTGATAGGTTGCGTACAAGCACACGATCACCTGGCTGAAGCACACTTCCTCTGACACCACGATCATAGTATTTTTTCCCTTTTGCAGAGCTCTTTTTACTATGTTCAGAGGCGATCTTGTATGCCTCCTGCATCCGAGAAGCCCACTTCTGTGCAAATTCCTGACGGGTTTCAGTCTGTGGCTCAGGATCCAGGTTAAAAATCAAATCAATGGGCAACTGTGGGGCCCTTCCAAAGAGGAGAAAGAATGGTGAATAACCTGTGGCTTCATGTCTCGAACAATTGTATGCATGCACTATGTGTGGTAAGTGGTCTTTCCATTCAGATTTCTTTTCCTCTGACAGTGTCCGTAGCATCTGAAGCAGTGTTCTATTTAAACGCTCAACGGGGTTCCCTTGTGGATGATAGGGTGTCGTTCGAGAATGGGTAATGCCAGCCAGTTGCTGAAGCCGCTGGAATAAGTTATTCTCAAATTCGCGACCCTGATCATGGTGAAGCTTTTGTGGATACCCAAAGCGTGGTATAAAGTCAAAGAAAATCTTTTCAGCAGCCGTTTTTCCAGATTTGTTCCGTGTTGGGTAGGCCTGGGCGAAACGAGTAAAGTGATCTACAAGAACCAAGATATACTCGTAGCCACCCTTACTCGGTTCAAGATGCAGATAATCAACAGACAGTAGCTCAAATGGTACACTTGTTGTAATTGAGCCCATTGGTGCCTTTTCAGGAACAGCAGGCCGCTTTTGTTTAATACATGGGCACTGGCGGATGACATAATCTTCTATGTCACGCTGCATGAAAGGCCAATAAAATCTTTGCCTTGCCAGGTGGGTAACTTTGTCAGCGCCGACATGCCCCATGTCATCATGAAGGTGTTTGAGCACAAGAGACTTCAAAGAATCAGGGAGAACCAGCTGTCTGTGTTGTCCGGTTTGTCTGTATAAAATTCCCTGTTCGAGTCTAAGTTTACTCCATTCGTGTATGAGTCGTCGTGTGGTGGGTCCCATTTGTCTCTTGTCTTTGTCATTGGGGTTCCATCCTTTCTCTTTCAATGCAATCACGTCAACGATGGAAGCATCTCCTTTTTGGGCAGCTCGAATGTCTTCTAGAGAAAACAAGGGTATACTGGCCGGAAGCATATTATTATCAGTGGAGCCCAGCTGAAGAGCCGCAACCCACGGTACTTCTCTTTCTCTCTGGGCTTTATCTCCCTGCCATATGGCAGACACAACATCTGGAGGTAAAACCTCAGAGTACTCTCTTATGTGGTCCTGGAGCTTCACTGGGAACCGTGATAGGGTGTCAGCATCAGTGTTTGTCTTGCCTGGTCTATATTTTATTGTAAAATGAAAGTCGGCCAATTCACCCACCCAACGATGCCCAACAGCACTCAACTTGGCGGTACTCAGGATATAGGTAAGGGGATTATTATCTGTGAATACGGTGAACGTGGGTGCGTAGTAAAGGTAATCCCGGAATTTATCGCAAATGGCCCACTTTAAGGCAAGGAACTCAAGCTTGTTAGAATGGAGGTGATAATTCTTCTCAGCGGGTGTGAGTGTCCTCGAGCCATAGGCGATAACGCGTAGTTTACCCCCTTGTTCCTGATAGAGTACCGCCCCCAGACCTTCATTGGATGCGTCGGTGTGAAGGAAAAAAGGTAAATTAAAGTCTGGGTATGCCAAGATAGGAAAGGTGGTCAACATGTCGACAAGGGAAGCAACCACAGCACGGTGTTCAGGGGTCCACTGGACTGGTGTCTTGGATGGCAGCTGACCCTTTTTTATACTTTGCTTAGTTGTCCTAGTTTCGACAGATTTCTCTCCAGACGCCTCAGGACTCTCTTGAAGCTTAAACAGTGGTCGGGCTATTCGGGAAAAATCCTGAATGAAGGACCGATAGTAGCCCAAAAATCCCAAAAGAGCTCTTACTTCTCCAACATTCTTTGGTTCCCGCTCCTTCCATTGCATCACTGCTTCCAAGTCCTTGGGATCGACTTGAATGCCTTCACTTGTAACTAGGCGCCCAACATACCGCACCTGCCGTTTAAATAATTCACACTTCTTTGGTCGTAATTTTACACCATGCTCCCGTAAGCGGCAAAAGACTCTCTTCAAATCTTTGACGTGGTCCTGAAAGGATTTGGAAAAGCAGAGAACATCGTCTAAGTAGGGAAAACAGCATTCATCCCTCAGACCACTCAACACACCCTCCATACATCTTTGGAAAGCCGCCGGCGCATTGGAAAGGCCAAAAGGAAGACGGATCCACTCATACAATCCCCAAGGCGTGCTGAAAGCTGTCAGGTGCCTGGAGTTCTCCTCAACAAAGCCCTGGTGATATGCACTGCCCTGGTCGAGTATGGAAAACCATGAGTAACCTCCCAGGCTATCTAATAGGTCCTGAATACGTGGAAGGGGGTGACGGTCGGGGATAGTTTTGCTGTTAAGTCCACGAAAATCAACACAAAGGCGTAGGCTCATATCTTTTTTTCTTACGCAGACCACGGGAGAGGAATAAGGTGATACAGACTTTCTAATCCATCCATGATCTAGCAGCTTTTGAACATGTTCCTTAACCTCTCTATACAAGGGCTTTGGGACTGCGTTGTAGGACCTTTGGACTGGTGTATCATCTTTTAAGTAGATTTTAAGTTGTAAGTCAGAAATGCAACCAATATCGGTGTCATCTTTAGCAAAGACATCTGACTGGTCGAATAACATACATTTCGCAATCTCCTGCTCTTCCTCAGCTAGATGAGACAAGTCAACAGGAGGATGCCATTTGTCTTTGGTCATGTGTGTGGGTTTATGCATTTCTTTGTCTCTCAAAGTCTGCTCATGAGTACACAATTGAGCTGCACACAAGTGGGCTGTATTCTGAAGCGTTGGCTCACCGTTTATGGAGGAACGAGGGATTGGTTTAAGATCAAGTATATCTTCAAGAGTACCAAGAATGGTTTTCTTTGCAAGGTAGATGTCATGTTTTGTTGAGTTCTGAATCGGGATTTTGATGCGCTTGGATGAGCCAACAGGAACATCAACTAAAGCTGGGAACAATTCTAGACCCTCCGGGAAATGATTCTCAGGGCTCGGCTGAAACATCATCGTACCTCCACTGTTCCATCCTCGAATTCTACACTGGACTTCACGAATCTTGCCTGAAGGGATATTTACACCTTTCTTGCCAAGGCGTACATTACACTGTGGCATCTCCGTGGGTCTAATGGTCTGGAGAGTGAAGACTAATGCTTCCACGGTACTGTCACTGACACTCAAGGCTTCTTTCAGTATTTCAGTTACATTAACAATATCGTCCTGATCAATGTTTGCTTTGATCATCTCCGCAATTACATTACTACCTAAAAGAGGGTAATTGCAGTCACGACTGATAAGCAGTGGCACCCTGATTGTAAGGCGCCCATGACGCTGGCTGCATATCTGAAGATCAATCTCTGCCCATCCATCAAGGGGAACCTGAGTATTATTAGCAGCAGAAATTTCAAGGGAATGATCAAATAACGATCCAAGTGGCTGTATTTTTATACAGGGTAGTGCTTGTTCAATCCACGATTTGCTCACCATGGTCACTTGTGCCCCTGAATCAAGCAGCATCTGAAGAGGTACACCATTGATGGAACATGAGACCATGCATCGCTTACCAATGAGTTGAGCTACTCTTTTCTTTGGGTCTGACTGGTACTGTAAGTTTGACTGTGAGTGTTTAGGTGTTTTGACCTTTTCTCGGGGCTCATCACTGCTTAGGATCACTGGCTGCCCCTCTCCAGCGACCTCTTCCCGTTTCCCGACAACCTTCGTTGGAGACAGCCAATGGCGCGATGTCCTGCCTGGCCGCAAACAAAGCAGTGAACACAGTTGGTATTGTTTTTTTGTACACAGTCATTGCATCTACCTCTGGTCTCAGACCATGGTGGTTGTGTGCGGTCAGTAGGTGAGTGGCAGTCTTTCAGCTTCACAGCCTCAGTGGGGGTGGACATCTGGGCTAGATGCTTGGTTAGAGAAGAAACTTGAGCAGTTAATTCTTTGATCGCATCACGGTTTGCTTGCAACTCAGCGTCAACTTTTGTTGGGGTGTTCAGTTCACTTTGGGAGTGCTGAGCTGCGCTTACAGTAACTGGTCTGCTTTTACCTACTGAACCCAGTCTTTTCAATCGCCCTTCTTCTTCAGCTGTTGATTTTGTTATTTCTTCCAAGAGCAAGTCATCACTAACCTGCATGTCTGAGAGAAAAGGTTTAAGATCACGTCTGACATGGCTGTTCCTCTCATTTAACCCCTGGTAAAGTGTGTGAATGAAAGTGCCCTGAACGAGCTCTTTGTTATAGCTAAAACCTACACTAGGTTGTTGTGACTCAAAAAGAACACGCTGCTTCAGGCCCATTATTCGGTAAAGAAACTGTTGTGGGCTTTCTTTGTCATTTTGTCTAGCACTAGTTAGCTCTTGAAAAAGTTCAGTTACATTTTTGTCTCTAATGTGGGAGCGCAGAAATCTTTTCAACCCATCAGTAGTAAGATCATCCTTATTAACCAACATCTCTCTGAATGTACCAGGTTTTGTTATCTTAAGGACTGCTCTGATAATCTCAGACTCACTGAAACCCTCCTGCAACCCTTGATCCATTTGCTTACAGAGACAATTGAAAGACATGTCACAGCCTGTATCACAAATTTGACCACCATGCAACTTAAACTCTCTACGTGGTAACAAAGCTGAAACATCAGACAATCTTACAACATGGTCAGCAATGTTAGATGAGTTCATCCTACCCAAAGGAGCAGCACCAATTTCTGGCATACCAGGCGTTGATGAGGTGACTTCTCTGGTAAGTGCATAGGTGTCTCTGCCCTGAAATGATGAGTGCATTTCAGTCTCTGTGTTCATGCGTAATGATTGTGTGCGAGTTTCTCTGTCCATGTGTAATGATTGTGTGCGAGTGTCTCTGTCCATGTGTAACGGTTGTGTGCAAACTTCTCCATCGTCATCAGTTGGAGTGTGACCCTGTTGCTGTGTTGGTGAATCTCCCATCAAGACAGGTGCCACATTACCCGATTCCGCGGCTCTGGTTCCTGCAGCTGATAGCACGTCATTAAGTAGGTCAGAAAGGAGGAGAAGTTGAGTCATGCCCTCATCTTCTGCAGCTTTTAACTCATCACTTCTGATGTAGTCGACAATTAGGTCATAAAGTTCGGGTTCACTTAGATCTGCTACCTGGTAAGTTTTACGACCGTCATCTATCGAACTTGCAACAGTCTGCAGCTGACTAAAACTCAAATCTGAAAGCTTCTTTTGGATCTTGAAGAGCAGCACTCGCCGTGGGCTTAAAGTAGTCATGCTGATGCATCACCTGTGGCAGTTGTTCTCTGGATGACACTTGGCGAAGTAGTCTTCCCTGAAACACTGGGTGCAGGATTCCCACGTTACTATGACAACAGTGCCAGGCGAGATGTGCTAATCCCGGACGCAGCCCCCAATTGTTACCGGCCTCAGACCTAGGGGATATCTGGGCTGGCAGCAAAGGACACACAGGCAGTGAAGCACTGTGTATCTGTGAAAACACTGTGAATAAATAAAAAGACAGACAAAATGAGTGTCGTTCCTTTGGTGCGTCAGTTTACTTCTGAGATCTTAAAACTTTAGTAATTGTAAACACTTCTCTAGTTACATACAAAAATAACTTCATCTGCACATTAACTTCTGGTGTACACATAAGATATATGAATACATACACACTTGCATTCCATAGCCTGTTTCACATAAGAGCAAAATATAATTTACATATTATGTGGAAAGAAGAGTGTGTACAAAATAAATCAATAAAGATTCACATAAATGTCACTCATTACTAGAAAGATGACAAATGTGTCACTTAAACACACAAAATGTATAAACTAAAATCCAACACCATTTTACATACACCACTTCACCCAGATTGACTCGTGTCATTCATTAAGTGTGTGCGCAAAGCACTCAAAATGGCGATTGAATTGTTAATGCAACAGATATACTCAACTACTCAATTAAAACACAAAAATAACAAGCACCCTTGCACTGCTGATACACTCAAACATCACCACAATGCTGTATAACAATACTTTTGAATGCATTTACTAAACAATAAATCGTTTGCATTTAAGACCCTTGAGTTAATTCAATTTGCATAAAACACATTAGAGCATGACAAAGTTACTCAAAACACTTCACAATCACGTTCCTAAACCTTCCTATAGTCGTGTGAACAATCAGAAGAATGTTTAAAGTGCATATTATTTTACCTGTGAATAAATAAAAAGACAGACAAAATGAGTGTCGTTCCTTTGGTGCGTCAGTTTACTTCTGAGATCGCACCCGGGAAAAAACTAGTCTCTATGGTGTGCTTCACAGGAGCGCTCAAGCGCCATCCGTTGGCGTGGCGGTGAACTGATTCTGAACTATTGGTGTTCACATTAAAAAAAAATATAGGGAGGTATCAGTTTTCAATTAATTATTGAATAAACATTTTAACACCCTTTACACTTACACAACAAACTTCAACTATATTTTAAAGGATACTGAATGAACCCAAGCGCCTGTGTTTCGTCAGATGCAAGCCATGCACAACAGTAATATGTCCAATAGATTTTAAGATCTTAAGTGAAGAATATTACTGTGAAGACAAGGTGAAGTGAATCCTAAAGGTCACAAATAATTAACATTCATGTAAACATAAAGGTATAGCTTTATATTCTTAATTTTTTTATTCATATATTATATATATATATATATATATATATATATATATATATATATATATATATATATATATATATATATATATGAATAAAAAATATATTTAAGAATAATTGTGCCTTGATTATTATTATTATTATTATTTTATTTTTTTAAAGAAATCTAATGTAAATTGTAACCACTAGATGGAGCCCGTCTAATGTTTTTATCTCGGGGAGGTGTGTCTTTACTGCACGTATGAGTCAGGAAGCAGGTTATTTACGTCTTCGTGTATTCTTTTAAAATCTCTTAAAGTCACTCGACTCTGACCTTGTCCGCGGTAAGAGGCTCTAACATCTGCTTTGAACCAACAACACCGCTATTACACGGTCTGATTTATTTAATGAACAGTCGAGATGTTTACTTGATGTAGCTATGTGTACTTTGTTGCAACACGGAAATAGAATGACACGCTACTGTGCAGCGTTTATCATATGATTGTTATTTACTTTAGGTTTTATTGCCGTTTTTCTTTCTGTCTCTTTTCTTGGCATTTTTAGACACTGGTGGCAACATGACAGTGTTTGAAAACTGCACTGTGGTGTTAGATGTGAAAAATGTGCCTTTTAAAGAGAAGAATAAACTGAGATTAGCTCTTCTGGAGAATGGAGGAAACATCTCTTATGTCATCAACAAAGAGGTACGTATTCTACTCTTCTGTCTAAAGCAAATTATTGTTTAGGTATAGGTAAGAAGTTTTGTTTTTCAAAGTTGCATAAAATACAGACCCTTTCTTCTTGGTTTTCTGTTAGGTTCCTCAACAGGAACATTAGTATTAATGGTAAAATTAATGCTTAAAAAATGATAATATCAGTGGAATGATCGTACTGTCAGGGTATATTCTGACCTCCGTTTATCTCCTCCAGTGCTCTTTTGTAGTCACTAGCAGTGTGAATGATCTGAGCAGTAACCGGCAGCGCAGCATCCAGAAGCTGCAGATCCCAGTGGTCGGGACGCAGTATGTGTGGAGCAGTCTGGACCAAGGGCATCTCCTGCCTTTGATGGAGCATAATTTGACCCCACAGCTGCCATATCCCGCCTCTGAATTCCTCCCTCCTTCAGGTAGGAGTTTATGAAGACTTGTTTTCTGTGGTTGTATTAGCACACTGTAATCTAGAATCCTGGTTTAGTTTTCTATTCAAATAAATTTCTCAGAACGTGATTTTAGCCAAATCAGCGCTAAATGTATTTTATCACTGCCTTTCTTCAGGAGAACAGATGTCAGTTGTTTGTCTAAAGTGTGAGGTTAACTTGCATCAGATGTGAAAGGAGGTCAAAGGGACAGAACGATGGGAGTGTCACAGGCAGATTTGTTTTATTAGTTTACATTGGGTGTGTTTGGTTCTCTGTTTGCATACAGTACGTTTGGCTTTGTGTTGCAGTACATTTTTGTTGAGAATATATTTGTCATTCTGTTTGGGTTTTGAGAGTGTTAAGTGAGATTAAACCATGTATTTTTGTGGCATGGTTGACATTGTTATTTTTCATGATGAAGAGATAAAAGTGTCAACACGCATACCAAGAAAAGAGACGTTCAAAGGTCACCCTGAACTCCCAAAGACTGAAGCTGAGATTCTTGAGAAGGGTGGACCCCGTCCTGGCAGGTTCAGGTGCGCTCTTGTTTTTTGTCACTGCCAGTTTGTTCAAGTTTTTGCAGAACTTGTGCTGTTCAGATTTGTTTGTTTACCTGACTACTCCTTTTCATTCCCTCAATGCAGAGTTTACAAAGAAGGCGACCATGACCTGCCTGAATTTCCTTCATATTTTCAAGTGGCCAAGTATTCAGTTTTTGAGAGGGTGAGAGACATGAAGTTCACATTAACTTTAAAAGAAAAAAACACTATGATGACCGTTGTAACACATTCTTCACCACAGCCTGAGCATGCTGCAAGTGTTTTTGTGTTTCAGGTCAAACCCAAGACTTTGTCTGTTCTGGAGCTGCAGAGTGCCAAAGGCCGAGCAGGCCAGCAATATCGTGTGTTGTGTTCAGTCTTGCGTGAAGCTGAGGTTTGATCATCATGAAAGTTGTTATCATTGGAATCACAGATGGTGACGGGATGCTGAATTTGTCTTGTGGTGACGGTGATGGACTCTCTCTCTTGCTATAGACCGAAGTGGTTCAGGACAAGCTTGTGTTCTGCGTGACGTCTGAAGATGCAGTGGAAGCATATCTGCAGCTGATAAAGGAGATGGAGACCGAGGGATCCACAAAGACACGCACACTTCCCCCTGAGATTGAGCGCTTGGCATCCTACAGTCTGAAGCAGGTCAGATAAACACAACACAGAACTGTTTTTATTAATTTGATACATCTGTAATGGGTGTGCAATAATTGCTCCCTCTTTGATTGGCAGCTGCTGTTGGAGGAAAAGCTGAACTGCAGCACATTGTCACAGGAAGTTGGTGTTTTTGTGGAGCTGGTTTGGACTGAAGCTCTCGGTTCCCTTAATAACATCCTGAAAGTCCCTGTCTCCAGAATAAGCCTCAATGATGTGAGAATGAGCTTAGCGCAGTAAAGAAGCTGACAGGAATTAGCTGTGTTTAACGGTTGCGGTGTGTTTATTGGCTCTGTGCTGCTGCAGGTGAGCAGGGTCGAGGGACTGTTACTGCAGGCACAAAAGACTAAGAAAGAGGATGAAGTCAAAGCCCTTCTGGAGGAGGTCAACACTCTTCTACCCCTCAGAATGACCGACCCTCCTTCCAAACACAAGCTCGTGTCTCAGAAACTAGACCTTTGTCAGGTATCACATACATCAATTTATAGTATAAAATGATTATAAGGCTTTAGGTATAGAGTGTATCGATGCATGCCAAGCTGGTAAAAGATTGCTAAAAAATGTGACAAATCACCTAGGTTGAAATGTTAAGCAAATTGTGATACAATTGGGGGTTTATGTGGATGGATATTTAAGGGAGAACTGTCTTCAGAAAAACTTTATTTAATATTATTTTCATCTTATCAATGGATAATGCTTGTCGAAATGGTATTTGTAAGTGCAGCGCTGCTTTGTTTACAGCAGTAACCATGTCTCATACTCATTTTGTCTGAGAAATAATAAAAGAACACCTTTACATTTATAATTTGTCCTAAATCTCATTTTGTTAAAAGATTATTAGCATCATGAATCACATCAAGTCATGAGTTGAGTGAATTGTTAGATCCTCTTATTTAAGATTTTGGTATAATATTATTTTCATAACAGTTAAGCTAATTTTCTTCATTTTACTTTTTGTTATTTTGAAGGATTTTTTTTATTACTGTAATACAATGATTATACTATTTAAATGCATTAAAATACTAAGTCAAATTCCTTCAAAGATTTTGAAGAATTCAACACTGCAGATCTGTCCTTTATACTCTTTTTATTCTTGTCGTCTCCAGCTGATCAGAGATATTGTAAATGTGAGTGAGGCCACTCTGGGAAGCCCCTTACCCTCGTCTCTGGGAAAGTATCGAGCTCTGAGGTGCAGCATTGAGGTTGTCCCACCACAAAACCCTGAGTTTCATGTTGTCTCTCAACTGCTTCAGGACAGGTAAACAAGATTGTGTGTGCAGATTGTGGTCGGAAGTTCAAACATAAACATATTTCAGAGTATGTCTTCAAATAATAATGTTGTTCTTGTATCGACTACAGGCCTGTTCAGATTCAGCAGATACTGCGTGTCAGCAGAGGGGTGGAGCTTCAGTTGTTTATGGAGGATTTAGGCAACATTAAACCCCTCCTACACTCCTCTAGTCCCAGCAGTTTTGTTGGAATACTGTCACGGTAGGAGCTCATTAAAACAAACAAAAAACCTTTGTTTACATGCAGTGATAAAACAGCACACCCACTTACAGTATTTTTATAAATGTTTTATTTAACCATTTATTTGTGATGTGTAATTGTCCATGAAGGCTAAAAGTGAAAAACTCCTTATATTCAGGTGTGCAGAATTATTAGGCATGTTTTATTTACAGACAAAATTAGCCAAAATAGAGGTTTAACTCCGACTGGAAAGGCAGCAATTATTAATTCTTCATGAGAAATATTCAAAACTAAGGCCGGTGACATACTGGCTGCGTGGAGAGGGGGTATACGTATTTGTATACAAAATGACATATAAACACATTTTCCCATTATATTTTGCCTGGAAATGCTTCCAACACGCGCGCGTGTCGCGGTAGAAATAGGCGTCGGTTCTATTTCTAGCATGCACGTGTTTTCCGCGCGGCTCGAGCCGCGCCTGAGACACGCATCTCACGCAGGCGGTCTGTATGCTCTAACCTGTTAACATGGGAGCCGAATTAAAAACTGACACGCCACACGGCTGAGACGCTTGCGCCACGCATTCAGTGTGTCGCCGGCCTAATGCAATACAGAAATTGCAAAGTTAAGACATGACCACTGGACAGCAAAAAGCTCACAGGGTCAGAGAGGTCAGAAAAAAATAGATTGAGAAGAAAAGACTGCATAAGATTTAACTGCATAAGATTGAAGAAAACATGGCTAATAATTCTGCACACCTGAATATAAGAAGTTTTTCACTTCCAGCCTTCATAGACCATTTATCACTAATAAATGATTAAATATAAAATCAATAGTAGTTATTTAGATTGATGTGGTTGGAATTGGTCAAATGTGCTTGGAAAAAAAAATATCATCAGAATATCAACAAGCCTAATAATTATACATGTATACTGTGGTGGGGTGAGTGAATCATGTTTCTTCTGGCTGATATTCAAATCTAAATAAATGAAAATTAATGCACCAAGTATTTTTAAAGACATTTTAAACATTTTTATACAGAGGTCTGCTGCTGCCCAGGGTTGGAGTCGAACAGCATGGAATTGAGAGAACGGATATCGGGAATCTTGGAGGAGGAATCTACTTCAGTGACTCTCTGAAGTAATTTGTCTTTACCATTACTCAGTTGTCTCTTAATATAACAGATTTATTAATAATGTGAATCCCCTTTCATGACAACTGGAGATTTGAGCTAGCCTGTATGTTTCTTTTCTGTGTTAAAGGACTAGTTTGAAATACTCCAAGCCCAGTGTGACTGACGGCTCTCGGCTGCTGCTGGTGTGTGAAGTGGCGTTGGGTCGGTGTAAGGACCTGCTGAAAAAAGACACCACTTTGACTCGTGCTCCTGACGGCTACCACAGTGTACATGGAGTCCAACGCACTCCCAACAGACTCTCTGAATTTGAGGTGCTATTCTTATTGTCTGTGCACTTACATTTTCTGCTTGTGTTTTTGGGATCTGATATGCATTTGTGTGTGTGTTATCTTTAATAGGATGATGAGTTTGTCGTCTATAACACAGAGCAGATCAGACTGAAGTATGTTGTGCAGTACAGTCTGGAGGGAGACGAGTCAAAAGAGTTTCAGCCTCAGATCAACACTCAGCTCACGGACACAATACCTGATATCTGTGAGTAAAAGTTTAGTTAGTCTCATTCTCAGACGTCTCACTGACGGAAGTCAAAGTTGGCTAAATGTCTGATGCATATGGCACACAAAATTGGAAACACTTCAGGAGTTTTGAAGTCGTCATCGGATCGGTTGAATTGAACAGGAATTCTGGGAGATGTATGTGTTGCATTCTTTAATGTTCCACCTGGTAGCAAAGATGCTGCGATGCCATGTTTACAACTTTGACAATGAGCGTTCATGAATAGTGTAATGATAAAAACTTCACAATCATCGGGAAAAAGGAGGCGGGAAACAGCGGACAATCAAATTACATTTTAATAATCAAAATAAACACAAAACAGCGCGGCAGTCGGCCGTGAGGGCAAACAAAACCAAAACACAAACTAAAACCCAGGCCTGGTCCTCTCTCGTCCTTCACTCCTGTTTTATATCCTTCCATGTCCTCCGTGGGACTCGAGACCGGTCGGTCGAGCAGGTGTCGCTCATCTCCAGTGACTCCACCGTGTTTTTTATCAAATGAATAAATAAAGAATTTATAAAGAAAAAAATCGATTTATAAAGATTTGATAAAGAAAAGCAAACTAGAATTTAGAATTAGCATAATATAGGAATTGTGTTCTTGAAAAATAAATAATTGCATTTAACAATCCCTTATAATTTAATATATATATATAATTTTTTTTCTCTCTCTGTGAAGTTGAATTCTATGATTCTGTGGTTAAATTCATTAGTGGTTTTGTTTGAATGTGCTTCTTTAGTGTCCAGTGATGACAGTGAGGGTTTGGAGTCCACTAAGAATCCTCTGGAGGAGATGAACGCAGGTTTGCTGGACAGCCGTGGTCAGAAACTTCCTCTGAAGGCCGTCAATGTGAGGTGCAAGCTGGTGGACCTGCTGTGTCAGGTATGATACTACAGCAGTGGACCACTAGTACATGAAAAGAAGAGTTGCCAAAGTATAACTGTGTTCTCTTACATGTTAAACTGTTTATAAACTGAAAAAAAAAAAATATGGAATACAGTCAAAAAATATTATAAAAGGCTTTCACATATGGAAGTACAATTTAAAGATATGCAATCAAACTAAAAGTGCAAAATGATATACAAAACAGCTAATGAACTAGAACTAGAACAAAACATTGGACACAATCAGACCACAGGAGTATGTACATAACAAGAACTCCAAAATTAAAACTAAAAGAATTAACAATCTAAAAAACAGACACAAATCTAACTGTGGTCTTTTGGCTAACATTTTGCCACAGCCATTGAGACAGATTATTACATTATATTTCTAAAATCTAAACCATATCCTTAACATTCTCTCCGTTTCCACCAGGTCATCATATTTCAGACCTACACAAACCAGAATGATTTTCCCATTGAGGCAAAGTATGTCTTTCCACTGGAGGAGACGGCAGTAGTGTGTGGATTTGAAGCCTTTATCAATGGAAAACATGTCATTGGAAAGGTGCGAGGCATTCAGAATTTGTCAAATGTCTCTGCTTTTTCAACCTCTTTCTCATCAGTTTAGTCACAAATGTCAATTTTACCTGTAGGTAAAGGAAAAGGAGCAGGCTCGTAAGGAGTACAAGCAAGCCATAGAGATGGGTCATGGAGCCTACCTGATGGACCAGGATGCACCTGTGAGTTACTGTAACTGATTTGGAGTTTGTGTGTGTGTGTGTGTGTGTGTGATAATGCATCAGATGGTGTCTTTAAGAGGTCGTGTGTTTATGTGAGGCAGGATGTATTTACTATCAGTGTGGGGAATCTTCCTCCTGGAGCCACAGTTCTGATCAAGGTGACGTTCATCACTGAGCTGGTGGTCCGGTCAGGCTCTATAATCTTCTCACTGTCTGGCAGCGTGGCACCATGGCAGCAGAGCGCGGCACTTAATCAGACAACTCAGGTACGACGCACCTTTGTTACTGTATTTCAAATTCTGTTTGGCCTGCTGATTCTTAGTGTTTTGAATGACATTTGCATTGCATTTCAGGCCACTGTTGAAAAGATTGGTGTGATGGAGCTTCAGTCAGTGGGGTGAGAATCTCAAACGCTGGCGAATTCACAGGGAAATTCTGCTAATGACTAACAAAATAGAAGACAATTATTTTATGTAGCTAACCATGTCTAACATCATTTACCACTTAACCTTTAAACTTTTATAACTTCACGCTTATTTACAGTAGCACCTTGTCCAGTTCGGATATTGGGGGGGTTACATGGTTGTTTCATTGTTCTGTTTAGTATATGGTTTTGATAAAAATGTTCAATCCTTTTCAATGTCCTCTAATGCTTTTGTTCCCTCTCTCTTTCTTCAGGGAGTTTTCTCTGTCTATGTCCATTGAAATGCATCATGAGATCATCAACTTGAGCTCTTCACACCGCATCAGATCCAAGGTTATTTTACTTTTGTGCATGATCTTACTTTATACTGGATTTTCTGAAAACAGTAACACATTCGTTATGAACCATATTAACAGTATTATTATTTTCCCTGTTCAGAGGACAGACTGTAAGGCAGTGATCCACACGTTACCGGGACAGACGCTGGGATCTGAAGGGTTACAGGTGTCCTTTAGTCTTTCTAATATCCACATGCCCAGGATGTGGGTGGAGAACCATCCAGATAAAAATAGTCAGGTAAAGAAATGATCACTCAAATCTGTTTTCCTGTCTGTCATGGATATTGTACACAAAAAGTGACACTTTCCATCTTATGCACCCTGTCAAAAATAAACACTGATACGGATCTGATCCCTGCAGGCCTGCATGCTGGTGTTTTATCCAGACTTTAAGTCAAGTGGGGTGTCCACCTCTGGAGGTCTGTCCAGTGTGAATGATGTGGTCATTCTTCTGGACTCTTCCAAGTCCATGCAGGGAGATGCCATGCTTAACGCTCGCAGGATTGCCCTTCAAGTTCTCAAATCTCTAGACCGCTCACTGAAGATCAACATCATCTCTTTTAGCACTGGTGAGTGCTCACTGAAACTGTCTGATATTGTCATCTTGTGGACTTTTTAGTTTCTCTATTTTTGTAATACAAAGTGAAGCATTATGGGTAAATATGTGCATCTTTACAGATTACCAGGAAGCTTTTCCTGCACCAGTGTCTTTAGATGAGGCATCTGAAGCTGCCAGAAAATTTATCATGGTGAGTAATGTTTTCAAATGTTTTAAGATGGTTCTGAATCTAAGATCTTTTGCGTATCGTTGCATTTCTCCTCGCTTCAGTCGTGTGGCAGCTCTGGTGGCGGCACTGATCTGTGGCGGCCTCTCCGTAGTCTGAGTCTGCTGCCTCCGTCCCGGGGCATGAGGAACATCCTGCTGCTCTCTGATGGACATGTTCAGAACCAGCCTCTGACCCTACAGCTGGTCCGAGAAAACTCCTGCCACATGCGCCTCTTCACCTGCGGACTCAGGTCTGCCTTAAACAAATCTCTTTTTTCTCTTTCACTTACACTGAATTTCTGAATGAACAGTTTGGTTGTGTTTGTGTTTGTCTAGCTCGACAGCTAATCGTCATATGCTCAGAGCTTTGGCTCAGGCAGGTGGAGGAACATATGAATTTTTTGACACAAAGATGAAACACACTTGGGCAGAAAAGGTGAATCACACACATTATTGTATTATTTTTTTTTTTTATAACTAAAAAGGAAACATAATTTTTCCAAAATAGGCCAGGCTTGAGTTTGAGGCTTCAGTTGAAGAGATTTGTGTGTAATTTCAGGTGCGCGCTCAGGTTCAGCGAATGGAGTCTCCCGGCTGCAGATCAGTGACAGTGAAGTGGCAGCAGTTTAATCCCACAGCGCCGCTTCCTGTTCAAGCCCCCTCACAGCTTAACGCTCTCTTCAGTGACTGTCACTCTCTGGTGTACGGCTTTGTGCAACACTGCACTCAGGTAGACAGGCTTTACTTAAAAGTTGCATTGCTGCTTACAGGTGCAGGTCATATAATTAAAATATCATCAAAAAGTTGATTTCAGAAAATTCCATTCAAAAAGTGAAACGTGTATATTATATTCATTCATCACACACAGACTGATATATTTCAAATGTTTATTTCTTTTAATTTTGTTGTATATACCTGACAATCAGTTCAAGCTGTTTCAGTTAATTGATATAAAACTCTGAATCAACATTTGCATAATCATTGAAAAATGTTAATGATACATTAAAATATTTCAATAATAATATATGTATTGTAGCTAAATACAGATTGTTTTTTTTTTTTACAGATTACTTATATATTTGTGCCATTGCCATGCAGTGGTGTTGAGAATTCTTATATGTAAATTAATGTACATAAAGACTGTCTTCTGTCAAGATTTGTCAAAATTTACAATAACTACAGTATGTAATATTAATCAAGGCTGTAAAATATTAGGGTAGATATTTTAGCTGAAATGGCTAGTTATTTGTGTTTATTTATTGTTTTGAAGTGTAATATTTACTCATTTAGGCCACACTGTTTGGTGATTTGAATGGACAAGAGATCAAAACAATGGTGTCCACCACAGAACTACAAAAGTCCAAGGGAACTGTGAGTGAACATCTTAAATACTTAATACACTCTGAAGCACCATCAGATGTTTATCAGGCATTTGAAGAGTTGTGTGTGTATGTGTGTGTGTGTAGTTCCTTCACAAGTTAACAGCAAGAGCAATCATCAGAGACTATGAAGATGGCATTCTAGCTAACAGTGAGGCTGAACATGAGGTACAATATTTGGCTGCTTTATGATATTTTTATATAACCGTTAGATTTGTTAACAGAAAAACTTGACTTGCTGTCATGTATCTCTTTATCAGGGGAAGAAAGCAGAGCTAAAGTCCTACATCATTGAGCTCAGTAAAGAGTTCTCCATCCTATCCCAGTTCACAAGCTTTGTTGCCATTGAAGAGAGGGTATGATTGCTGCTATTCAAAGGATCTAAAATTAAATCTGTAAAAATATATTTGTATTTATATATATATATATATATATATATATATATATATATATATATATATATATATATATATATATATATATATATAAATAGATAAATTAAATAAATGAATGCATTTAGCAGACGCTTTTATCCAAAGCGACTTACAGTGCATTCAAGCTATCAGTTTTTACATATCATGTGTTCCCGGGGAATCGAACCCCCAACCTTGCGCTTGCTTGCTTGCGCAGTGCTCTACCAGTTGAGCTACAGGAACACTATATATATATATATATATATATATGTATGTATATGTATATATATATGTATATGTATATGTATATGTTTTGTATGTAGTTATTCATTCCATTATAAAAATAGTTCACACATAAATTAAGTGTTTAATATTGATAAAAAAAAGAAAAAGTAAACTTCTGCACACAGGGAATTAGTTTTTTCACAAAAAGGCAGAGTAATTCTAAGTAAAATATGCCATGAATTAATTTGTGTGCACCATTTTAAACTGAATGACAATTAAAAATACCAACTAATACCCTCATTTTCTCTTTGCAGCAGCAGAATGAGCTTGACACTGGTTTCACAGATATTCCTAAAATCATATCACAGGAAGATGTGGATATTTTGCCATATATGGGCTGGACTGAAGAAAAGCTGGAGGCTTTGGATATTAGTAGGGCTGAATATGATGTATGGGTAACAACAAAAGTGTCTATTAAAGCTGTTATGTCATGTAATGATAAATGTTTACAGCTTCTAGTATTCACAACAATGATTTTCATTTTGTTTTCAGACAGCATTAGAGGGATGGTGCAGTAGTTCCACATCTAAAGATCTCCTGGGTTCTGCTTGTGTAGCAGATGATTTTGTTGTTGATTTAAAGGATGAATATGAATATATTGATAGGTTTATGCCTTCAGCTCGCCCTTCTCAACCTCATAGAACCAGTAGCTCCTGGCATCCTTCACGTTTTGAAAGTAGCACTAATGCTTTCAGAAAAAGTCTGAAAAAATCGAGTCCAACATTTCCCCTTTACCCTGCCGCAAAGGCTGCTTCCAGGCCTATAGCTGCTCGACCTGAAATACCAGTGGAAGTTCTCTGCAAGGCTAGCAAGATTTCTCCTCCTCCTTCTTTTCCTCCTCCTCCTCCCCATAGAGGTGCCTCCATGAGTGACAGGCTTCCCCCTTCAGCTGCCAACCAGGTTATTGCCTGTATGCCCCCTCCTCCTCCTCCTCCATGTGGTGGTGCCTCCATGAGTGACAGGCTTCCCCCTTTAGCTGCCAAACAGGTTATTGCCTGTATGCCTCCTCCTCCTCCACCTCCTCATAGAGGTGCCTCCATGAGTGACAGGCTTCCCCCTTCAGCTGCCAACCAGGTCACTGCCTTTATGCCTCCTCCTCCCTCGGTGGAACGTCACTCCAGTATTCGTCGGACTATCCCTCCTTCCGCTGATTTCAAGATGTCCAGAACTGAGGTCTTGATCAAACGTTACACCGCTCCCCCACCACCTCCACTCCCGCTTTGTTCATATGAGCCTCCTCCCTCTGATCTTCTTGGTTTTGAATCAGAGTGTTTCATAGAAGAAGGCTTTGATTCGCTTACAAAAAGGAGTCCAATGGTTTCCTCTGCAACAGAGTTTGCCACTGAGCTTCATGACTCAACTCCTTCTACCTGTGCAGATCCTCCTCGCGACGCATCTCAGCAATTCATGTCCATGACTCCAATCCGTTCTTCCCCTCCTGCTATTGCTCGCAGGATGAGCGGATCTTTTTTCGGGAGTTGCAGTGCTGGTGGCTCCATTGCCTTTGCACCACCCTCTCGTGCTGCACCTGAATGCTTTGGTTCCCTCAGAAGTAGGAATAAACATTTGGATTTTAGGTCCTCAGCTCCTAGAGCACTGCGAAAACTAAAAAAATCTATAAGCAGACCAGACAAAGTGGCCTGGAATGATCTGTTTGAGCTTCAGCATGAGGTGTTTACACATGATTTATTTTACTAGATTATATACGGTTTTTAAATGTGTGAGGGAATATGAACATATGCAATGTGTTTGGATATAGGATGGATACTGGGAGTGCACTGACAGGCTGAGCAGCTTCCTTAACCTGGATGTAGACTTTTTTGCAAATGTCTTCCTTCAAGAGAAAGGCATCTGTTCCTTAGGTAACATGTTTTTTACATGCCTGTTGTTGGTCTTATCCAGATTGCAGCTTATTCTCAGCAAGAACTGCCCATTTAGACAGGACGAGCCATCTGATTGACATGTAAAGCAACCAATCACAGTTTGTTCATATATAATATTTAGACAGACTGAGAAAAACACAGGTGTCTTTACTGTGTAACACCAGCCAATCATTGTATTATATAATACCATCTTGCTAGAATGAGAAAGTGCTTTGCTTTTTAAAGTGCAATATGCATCAGGCTATATCTGAATATAGTTTATTTTATTCTTTTATAGTGTCTTTTATAGTTCATAGTTTATTTTTCCAACACAGGTTTTGAGTCAGTATCAGTTAAGTCACATGTTTTGTATGTCAGGTGTGAAGGCTCATGCTGAAATTCTGAGGCTGGTGGCGACTCTGCTGGTGCTGCAGCTGATCCGGGTGAAGAAGCTGGAAGTGGGACGGCTGCTTGAGTCTCTCCTCCGACTAAAAGAGTCCCAGGAGCCCAGGTACCAGTGCACGTCCTCACTGTGGTGTAGTGATTGACCTATGTTTTTGGATCCATGACTTTCTGCTCTTCTCCATTCAGACCGATGTACTGGGAGGCAGTGAAGAGGGCCATGGACTGGGCCTGCCGGACTGACAGACAGTATCCGTGTGTTTACAGCCGGCTTGAGATCGGCCGGGATTGGGAATCATCTACACGTCAACTACTGGGCTATGATTCTCCACACCCATATTCCCCACTCAAACCTGTTCTAGACAGACGTATTAGTCTTGTAGAAACTGGAGCTTAACTGCTTAATATTTGAAAAATATCTTTATGAGTCTTGGAGAGCTTTAAAGTGCCCTCATAACTGTATTTCTGTAAACTCTCTCTCATCACATTATTGGGTGGAAAATAAATTAGTAAACCTTAACATACCTAAGCATAATTAAACCCACAAAATATGAAAAATAAATACAAAAACTAATAAGAAAATGAATTACAATATAGTCTGTTGACTTGCAGAAAGCTGTTTTAGCATTTAAACCAAAAAATATTTTGTGAAACGTTTTCTTGTGTGTATGTGCTGTCTTTTTTTAAATAAATGAAATGAATTAAAATAAATATATTGTTCCAGTAAACAACAGCATCTCAATGACCTATCTGAAAATACAAAACAACCAAAGAAATAGCAGGGTTTCTGCTTGTAAACAAAAACATTTTATTCTAGCTTCATGCATTCTTTTTTTTAAACACTTTAATATGGTTAAGTATACTATACTATAAAGAAATAACATTTTGAACAAAAAGCTGAAAAAATACTGAATTGGATTCTGTATAACAATAAAAACATGGATTCTAGGAATAGCTCAAATATATTTAGAATTTTTGTATAGTATACTTAAATGTCATTTTAAATATAATTCTGAAAGTACATAAAGCCCATTTCTGAGAAGTACATAAAAAGATAACTGAAAGCATAATTTCCTGTTTTTAGTTTAAAAGTAGTATACTAATAGCACACTTGAATAAACTTTTTTCGTAAGGGGGTTCATCATACAACCCCACTTCCAGAAAAGTTGAGACATTTTGTAAAATGCAGTAAAAACAAAAATTATGATTTGTTAATTATCTTTAACTCTTATTTAACTGATAAAACATTCAAAGAAACAGGTTTCCATTGTTTTCACTGACCATCTTGATGTATTTTGTAGATGTATAAATACATTTTCATTTTGAATGCTGTAACGCTTCACAAAAAATATTCAAATATTCAAGTTAAACTGTTATAAAACATTCCACAATAAGCAGGTGGATTGTTGGTGATATGTGTGGGTATCATGATTGGAAGAAAAAAAAAAAACCTTCCATCAAAGTATCAGTCTTTTGCAATCTAAGAAAGATTGTGGCTTACTACTGTTTGCCAAACATAATGAAAGGGTTATCAAACCATTTAGAAATAACATTTCTCAATGCAAGATTGCAAAGAATTTGGGTAAAATAAAAAATATATATATAGTTTCTGTATACGTAATATGTGTGTAATATACTTGTACTGTGTGTGTAATCATCAATGGTTGCATGGACTTTCAGTGGAGGGCCAGAAGTCTCTAAAAATACCTTCACTTTTGTTTTAAAGATGAAGCAAAGTCTTAAGGGTTTGCAATTAATAAATGAGCAAAAATTCTGCCAAGCAAAAATTTACATACCGTTTTTATTTGTACAAATCACACTATAATAAAGGAGGGAAGTCTCGGTCCGACGTCGGATTTTTGATGCGGGATCTGGCAACCCTAGAATCCGGAAGTGCTCATTCTCGGAAAGCTGCGCGGGAAAAGCGTCTGTTTGGGTGAGAGCGGGAGAGATACTGTACACAGAGCAACTGTGTATCAATTGTTAAACAACTTTTGTAACTTATCGAGGTGAGTGGTAAGTTTTTAATTAAACGCATTGTGGCTTCATCTGTTATTGATTAACATTACGTGCAGTTTATATAATTTTTTCTGTGTTAGGTAGGTATGCATTACACTGTGATATTCGTTTATAATCCCAGGTTATAGTTATTTGTTCCACATTAATGTTACTGTTTACGAGAACGTTTATTGCCACGTTAGTTTTAAATAGTTTGTTTTTGTGTTCATAAATTATGCACTTTTAAGCCTAAATGGCTTCAGTGTTTGTTTTGTTTATTATAGAATCATAGCAATGCTTTCATATCCACGATTTCAGTTACGTGACAAAAGTGTTTTCCTTTTGTGAAGTTGATTTTTGTTTTTCGGTGTCAGTTTTTGTGTTTCCCCTCATTATTTCCCTGATATTCCTGCCTTCATCTCAATGCATGATCAGAATATCTGTATTTCTTTATGTCCTTGTCCATCAGGTGTCAGGATGAAGGTGGTAACCTGTGAGATTGCCTGGCATAATAAGGAGCCGGTGTACAGTCTAGATTTCCAGCAGAGCGGTGAGGGAAAGATAGAGCGGCTCGCTACAGCTGGAGTGGACACCACAGTACGGGTAAGAGATCCTCTGCCTGCCACGGGGAAGTCGTGGCCTAATGGTTAGAGAGTTGGACTCGCAATACAAAGGTTGCAAGTTTGAGTCTCGGGCTGGCAGGAATTGTAGTTGGGGGGAGTGTGTGTACAGCAATACCATGACTGAGGTGCCCTTGAGCAAGGCACAGAGCCCCCATCTTGCTTCCCGGGTGCTGCGGCATAAATGGCTGCCCACTGCTGTGTGTCTGCACTTTGGATGGGTTAAATGCAGCGCACCATACTATATGTCATGTCACGTTTTTTAATACATCATAGGTATCTCTTTAAGTTAACACTGATGACTGATATAGATTATAAGACGAGAGCTGCTCTCTTTCAGATGTGGCGTGTGGATAAAGGGCCTGATGGGAAGGCGGTTGTTGAGTTTTTGTCTAACTTGGCCCGACACACTAAAGCAGTGAACGTAGTGCGGTTCTCACCCACCACTGAGGTCTTGGCTTCTGGAGGGGATGGTGAGTTTAAACTTTACCCTGGTAAGTTTGTTGAAATTGCTTGTAGTGTCTGTAAATGGTTTAATAAAATTTCTGTTTCTCAAGATGCTGCAATCTTGCTTTGGAAACTGAATGACAATAAGGAGCCTGAACAAATCCCGACCTTTCAGGAAGATGAAAATGATCAGCTCAATAAAGAGAGCTGGAGTGTCGTCAAAACGCTGAGGTCTTTTATTTATATATAAAAATACAAATGATCTGTAAATTCACATGATCTGTTTTATAAATGGATGTTATTAATCTTGTGCACAATGCATTTTATCAAAATGTTTTCATTGTCTGTTTGTTTTTTCGAGATTTGTAATTTTTTTCAAAATGTCCAAGACTTCTGGTGAAATGAGACTTCTTTCTGTTAATGTATGCTGGACTTTTCAATCATTTAGTCTACATAAATCCTCCAAATTTCTGCAGGCTCACACTCAGATGATCTGCCTCCATACAATCAGCAACAAGTCCCTGTCCTTGATTATTATTATTATTTTATGTCAGAATATCAAAGAAAATATGTGCCACTGATTGCATTTCATTGCAACTTTAAGTCATTTACTTTTTATAGAATGTGAAATGCTCATGTTGTTGCCTGTGTTTGTTAGGGGACATATTGAGGATGTATATGATATCTCATGGACCAGTGATGGGAATTTCATGGTTTCGGGATCTGTGGACAACACTGCCATCATGTGGGATGTCAACAAGGGTATGAAACCTGAAGCAAGACTAATGAATTGCATATGTATTTTTGTTTTTATAGATGTGATATGTGACCGGATCAGTTATGACAATGATTATTGAATTCAGTGCCTGTTTTGTTTGCAGGTCAAAAGATGTGCATTTTTAATGATCATAAGAGCTATGTGCAAGGAGTAACATGGGACCCTCTTGGACAGTACATCAGCACATTAAGCTGTGACAGGTTAGTGTGTAGATTTTAATAACTGTTTAATTTCAATCCATTACAGATTATCATAGTCTAGAGTCATATAATGACATACTTTTTTTTTTTGCATACTGACAGCATGTGAATTCTGTGTCTTAGGGTGATGCGTGTGTACAGTGCTCACAACAGGAAAAAAGCTTACAGTGTGAGCAAGATGACTTCATCTGCCGCTGCAGAGGGAGAGGTGAGTGTCACTGGGATAATCAGTTGGCCTTTTTTTAGTAATAAAGATGATATTAATTAAGAGATGATCTGAACACCTGAACACTTTTTGGTTCAATTGGACTGAATTCATTACGATTGATGAATCTGATTGTAGTGTTTACATGAACGCTAACTAAAGTGATTGTGTTGATGTGTGGATTTATATGTCACAAGCTACAAATCGGAATAGATTTTTTGACGTGCACACAGCTCAAACAGTGAAAGTGACACAGATAATACATAGTTTCTCACAGTTTGCACATAATAACCACTCTCCTACACGGTTTCTTTATTTGTTTTACTATTTACCCTTTTATGGATAAATATACATATAAACTGCTGTGCTGCTCATATTTATCTTGCAAAAAAAAACAAAAAACCCTCGCCGCGCCCAAAACGGGTTGCCTGTGGATGAGTCTCTAAAACAAGGTTGTCCCTGCTCACTTCACAGTGGCCGAGTGAAAGGAGTTTTATAATAACCGTACACGCATTTATACAACACTTTCCTTCAAAAGGAAGACCTGCTCGTTCATCATACGTCATTACATTATTTCTGCATCATTGCACATGTGCAGTACTTTTAGTTTTATGGTTCAATTAGTTTGATTGTTTACATGCACGCTCAATCGTATTAGAAGAGGAATAAACCACCCCCTTCAATCCGATCGAAATTTCATTTGGATCAAACTCAATCGGATTTATTAAGGTGTTTAGATGAACGTTTTTCAGTCCGATTGAGCCGCCAATCCGATTACAAACGGATTATTTGGGTGCATGTAAATGTAGCCAGTGTGTTGTTTTTACTTTTAAGTTGGAAAAAAAAGTATTGTTGTGGTTTAAATTACTCTCCTTTATACAGGTGAAGAACTACAGAATGTTCCACGATGACAGTATGAGATCGTTCTTCAGACGTCTCACATTCACACCGGATGGGTCATTCCTCCTTGCACCAGGTACACATCTTTCTTCTTTTTTTTACATGTGTGTATACTGTGTATGCCTACGTTATGTATGTGAGTAGTTATTCTAACAAACTTTTTATGTTTTAAGAACGTTATTCAACACAATCAGTGTGCTTTGTAACTTTGTTTTTATTTATTTTTTGTCCATTACCTTGTATATTCCTTGTGTAGCTAAAAAAAATAATTGTATTTATTTACTCATTTTATTTTTAGCTGGGTGTGTCGAAGCTGGAGAGAATGTCACAAACACAACATACGTATTCTCCAGAAAAAGCTTTAAGAGGTTTGTGTTTTGTTTGATGGCTTTTATGTTCCTTGAAAGCTTAATCTTCATACATGTTTATGTTAAGTTGTAAAGCTATGCATATTTATCACATATACACTGCCATTCAAATGATTAAAGCATGGGGTCAGTTAGGTTTTTTTTTTTTTTTTTTTCAAAGAAATGCAAACTTTTATTTAAAGTTTGCACGATTAATACAGATCGAATGCGATTAATCGCTATTGTCCTGTGCATTTAGTCAGTAAATCAGTTCTGTGATTAGCAGTAAATCTCCATCACTTGTTTTCAGGTGGAGCAGCATTTACTACACAGAGCCTTAGTTCTCTGACAAGCTATGTAAAATCGGATTCATAATCGCAGACGATATAATTGTAGGATTATGAAATGGACTAAATTGGTCTCGATTATGACAGCTGCTTCTTCTCAGTGTATTATGACTGTGTAGGTAAATGCTGCTCCATCGGAGAGCACGTGAAAATATCACATTTAATACATGTTTTAACTCCAAATTTACTTCATAACGTCAGTCGAGTGTTTAAAATAAATATTATGACTAAAATTATAATAAGAACCCGGATAAACTATATACGGCCATTGTCGTTTGTTTATTGGTCACGGTGAATCAATGAAAGTAGTTAAATATTCTGCTTATTCAGCTGCAGCAATGGGCACTTCCTGGTTTTCTTTTTCGAGGCATATTTGGATTTTCAGTGCGAGAGCTCCCTCTGGCCTTTGGATGGAGATTTGCTTGTGATCACAGAACCGGGCTTCACTGAAATATACACGACAATCGCAGCTTCTGCCTAATCACGATTTATTGCCTTTGCGTTTTAATTTCAATAAATCGTGCAGTCCTAATTTTATTCAGCAAATATTCATTAAATTGATAAATGTATCACGGTTTCAACAATATATTAATAAGCACAACTGTTTTTAACATTGAACAACAAATCAGCATAATAGAATGATTTCTGAAAGATCATGACACGCTGAAGACTGGAGTAATGTCTGTGGTAAATTCAGCTTTGCTATCACAGGAATTAACTGAAATTGTAAATATCCAAATAGAAAATATTTATTTTAAATTGTAATGATATCTCACAATATTACAGGTTTCATCATTTTTTAAACATTTACAAAAGCTTACAGAATGGTGGTATAAACCATAAAATGTTGGGACTCTAGTTGTCATCACTCAGCCCAACTGCTGACACAGTCTTGATTTGTATAATCCTGCTTCGTGTTTGACGTGTATTTGTGTATCAGGCCCATAGCTCATCTGCCCTGTCCATCTAAAGCCACACTGGCTGTGCGCTGCAGCCCAGTTTACTATGAACTGAGGACAAAAACAGCTGAAGGTACACAAAAACCTTTCCCAAGCTATTGTTCTGCTTATGTCACATGTGTGCAGTGGAAAGACAGTATTGTTCTTTTATGTTCCACAGATGGTTCCCTGAAGCCAGTGTCAAACGCGTTTAATTTGCCATATCGGCTGGTGTTTGCAGTTGCATCAGAAGACTCCGTCTTCTTTTATGACACACAGCAGAAGCTGCCTTTTGGATACGTGTCTAACATCCACTATCACACGCTGAGTGATCTCAGCTGGTAGGTTTCACAGACTTGTTGGTGTAGTGTTTTTACATGACTTAATTTGTGGTTTGTTGACATGGTGATAGTAGGAAGATTCTTCTGTCAATAAAATGCATCCCAATGTTGCCTGAAGTGACCAAGTGTATTTGGTCACACAAAAATGTGAAAATAAACTATAGAGTCTGTAGAAATTCTTTTTTCATAAACCTGTTAATTATAATAAAAAAGTAATTTTATTACATTTGATATATTTTTACATACTTAAATTTTATTATTTTAAAATCTCATTATTATTATTTTTATTAATGCACATTGGTACCAATTAATGGCACCATTTTATTCAATACTTTCTGCAACTTCCTTTTGATAAGACTCTACTCTGAGTATTATTTATTGGCAGTCTATGGGACAGTCTCAAGCCTCCCGGTTTTCATCCAAAATATCTTAAATTGTGTTCCGAAGACATACAAAGCTTTTACAGGTACATGGGAGTAAGTGAATGGTGACAAAATTTTCATTTTGCAGTGGAGTAACCCTTTAAGTCATGGCCAGTGTTGCTGCTTTATTGGGAAATTCACAATAATTTATATATAGCCCATGCAACCAAACCCTTATACACCAAAATTAATGCACAAGAGGGTAACCTGAAACACTTGAGCCTGTTGAGATGGTCTTTATCTGTGATGAAGTCCTTGGAAATTCACCTCCGATGTCTTATTGTCCAGGTTATAGAAAATGCAGACATCAAGAGTCTTAGAATAATTTTGGGAATAACAGTTACTGACTAACACATTTGCTGTTATGGATATTGTTCCACAGGTCTCGTGATGGCTCTTTCTTGGCTGTCTCATCCACTGATGGCTACTGTTCCTTCGTGTCATTTGAGGAAGGGGAGCTGGGCACTCCACTGAAGGAGCGACCTCCACTGGAAATGGTGACCCCATCCTCTACTAATGAGAAGAAGGGCAAGAGATCCTCCGCCAATGGCAGGACTGCTTCCCCAGTCCCTCGCCAGACCAACACACACCTGCACAGGAAAAGGAGAAAGATGGATCAGCTGGTACTGTGTCCTCCAAGACCCCCAGCGTACCTGTTTCCAGAAGAGAAACACACACCCCAAAGCGCTGCAAACCAAACCTCAGCCCAGAAGGATCACACTCAATACCCTGGAGGGCTGGGGCAAACCCAGCACCCCCAATCACCAGCAACTGCCCCCAACACACCCAAATCTGCTCCCTCCACCCCTGGATCCAGCAGAGGACCCCTGACACCCCTTACAGCCCCCAGCACTCCTCTTGGACCCCTCAACTCCAAAAATACCACAACTCCAAAGGGACCGACTCCTAGGTATGGCGGCACATCTGTGGTATGATTTGATGTCGTTGCTGTTTGTTTGTTTGTTGGTTTGTTTTTAAACAAATGTTAACATTAATTTTTAGTCAGTAAATTTATTTTATTTATTTTTTATTTTTGGGATGTTTAAACAAATGAATACTCCTATTCTGTAAGAACCAGTTTTAAAATGCTTTATTCTATTCTATTCTTTTGAATTATATTCTGTTCAAGGAATCCTGAAACGGTATACCACAGTGTCCACAAAAATATTTAGCATTAAAATTGTTTATCTTTGATTGGGGCTGGACGATCTGGCCAAAATTTATATCACAATATATTTCTTAATTTCGGTCGATACGATATAATTCTGATATCGATATGAACACTAAAAAAACAAGGCAAGAAAGGCACAGGTGTCTGTGCATACAACTTATGAAAAATGAATTTGCCAAGTCTGTCACCTCATTTAAAACACAGTGTTTTAGAAAAAAAAAACCGCTCAAATTTAATGTTTAGGTTTTTTGTATTTAGCCTTCATGAAAACAACAAATGTGAAATCGCTGTCAAATAATCATCTCAGACTCACCTTATTAACTATAGGCTAATATTCACTACCAATCAAAAGTTGTTGTTTTTTTTTGTTTTTTTTAAATCTGTTCTCCAAGCCTGCATTTATTTGATCCAAAATACAGCAAAAACAGTAACATTTTGAAATTTTTATTATTAAAACTAACTTTTATATTTGGAAATATGTTAATGTAATTTATTCCTGTGATTTTCAAAGCTATATTTTTAGCATCATAACTCCCGACACATCTAAATCATTATAATATTCTGATTTGCTGCTCAAAAATAATTTATGATGTTGAAAACAGCAGAGTAGAATTTTTTTCAGATTCTGAATCGATTCGGAAAATTTCTGAACCGATTCTGAGCTTGTTTATTTTTCCGCTGTGAGACATGTGCACATTGCTTGACAGTCTGTGATTCCACCTGCCGTGTTTAACTTCAGATATGCTTTAATTTATGCCGTTTGGAATGCAGTACTATAAGATGCATGAAACTCGCACACTGACAGACTTTCACATGCGCTTTGTGTTTGTTGTCCTGAAGCTCAGTTTATGCTGCGGTTAAATACACTTGCACTTTCAGATACTCTTATATGAAATTGATGAAGGTACACACAGTCAGTTATGTTTTCAGATCAGGAAAAACATCTGATATCGAAATAGATCTGTGCATGAATGCAGCCTGTTAAAGCGGCCACTTTCTATGATCTCATTGGTAATAATCAAACTGCAATAATGCTGAGGTAAAAAAGAAAAATTCTCAACTATTATCTGTACACTTTGGGACACTTGTTATTTTTTAAATAAGTAATTGTTTAAATAAATAAAGTTAATTTTGACTCCTATCGCACGGGTATTACACACAATGTTAAACTGACCCGGGACCCAAAGTAATAGATTCGTACCCAACCCGGACCCGGCAGATCATTTAAAATATAGACCCAAACCCGTACGGGTCTCTGGTGCACTATGAAGACGTACCTCTACTTCAAATAAAGAAGTTTATGTTGACCAGATTTTTAGTTAATCATTTAGGCTACAAGTAGTTATTGCATATATTAAGCTTGTAAAACTATGGTGTTAAATGTGATGCGGTCAAAAAAAAATTAATAAAGTTAGGCACACCAGTGCAAAAAGTTAGTTTAGAGCCCTGGTTTTAATATGAAATGTAAGGGGACTGACTCTGACGCGATCACGGATTTGTGGACATTTTATGTAGCTAAATGCTAAAGCCCTGCTAAAAAAGCCGCCTTGTGTACATTTCGGAGAACCAGGACAAATAGTTCAATCGATTGCTCAGGCATCTAAGAGGCACTGAAATCTGTGTTCTGATTTGGCTCGGTTCATACCAGTTCCATAAGGCACCAGGTTTCGGTACCCAACTCTTCTAAGTAGCAACACTGTTTAAATGGGAATCCTGAGGATACATAGGTGGAGTGGCACCCAGGATCAACGGGGCTTAGCAGCTCAAGAGAGCGAAGACCTCACCATATAGGATTTACTAGCATGCAAACTTACCACAGTGTGGATTTTAGAAAGTGCACAAAGACTTCATGTGCACACTTACCAAAACATGGATTTTTAGATACTGTTCTAAGGGGCTTTCGTGGTACTCCATTAGGTGGAATGATGCTTCCCAAAAACAGTATGTTTGAGAGTCATCACCAGAGGACCTTCCGTAGATGGGACAGAAACTGACAGGTCCCAGAAGAACACTGCAGCGATATGTAACGGAGGATTAATACACGCATGACTACAAGCAAGATAATACATATACGTGTGTGTGTGTGTGTGTGTGTGTGTGTGTGTGTGTGTGTATATATAAGGTGTAAGGTGGTCACTATGAAACCATAGAACCACCCAAAAACATCATAGGTCCAGCATAGGAGACTGTCATGCAAGAAGTTGTCATGCACCTCAGTCAGGTGGGGAGCTGTTTGTTATAGGGGAATCAGGAAGGGGAAGATAAGGGCAGATGTAAAACCCCCAAAGGGAATGAGTCAATTGTCAAGTATTACTTTGATTTGGAAGAAAGTGCTGACGCCTTGTCTGGATCACGTCCCTTAGGTCTTACCTACCTTCCTTTAACCCGCAATTCCTCCTACCCCTACCTGCAGGTGAGAGAGAAGGGCGAGCCGCGACACTAGCCTTCTGTACCCGTCTGTGATCCTCAGACCGAGATGGACCAGGAGCCCTATGTTGTTCAGGCTGAGACCTGGACCTTCCTGGAATTAAGGTTTTGAAGGCCGCTGAGTGCTCCTTCACCTCCCTGAATTTCTCGACTACCTGTCTGAACGGAGTTACCAAAAAGTTCGAAGGGCGAATCCCACAGATGTCTTTCCCCTACCACCATGGCTGCCATAGACCTGCCCATGGGGGAAGAGGCCTTGATGTTGTGTGACGTGTCCTCCCGGCGCCTATTTATTCTTTAGTCGCACCAGTAGTTAGGTCAGGGACTGTTGCCAGCTAAGTTGATGGTGATTTTTCAATGTATGCTTCAGACACGGGTCACGACGAGGCGTTCCCTATAGGGACCCCTGAGGATGCAGTTTGAAGTTCCCTTGAAAGGGAACTACATTTAAAAATATTATTATTAAAAATTATTTCTAAATTTAACTGTTTTTGCTGTACTTATAAAATAAATGCAGGCATAGTGAGCAGAAGAATTCTTTAAAATAAAACATTTAAAATTAAAAATAAAATTCTTACAGTTCATAGACTTTAAACTGGTAGTGTAAGCTGATTAATCTTATAGAATGAAATAAATGTGCTCTGAGCTGCTGCAGAGATTTTTTTTTTTTGCTGGAGACGGACTTGAATGCAAACTGATTGTCTTCCAGCAGAAGGTGCTGTGAGAGCGGTAGAACTAGCAGTTTCTCGAGTAATGGCTGTAATCAAAGCTAGGGTGACCAAATGTGCCATTTTCCCAGGACACAAACTGGCCAGGATTTTTATATTGCCTAAAATATCCACGTTTTGGCTTTGTTTGCGCTGCGCAGACCAACTGTTGTATGACAAAGTACCATATGAAACCTGCAGTACTCGTGTTTATTCAACGAAATCAAACGCCTCAAATAAATCAATGTATGGGAAATAATTTACTGGCAATGTATATCGGAGATCACTGTTATTGAAATAAATTATATCCCGATACATATTGATATTGAATTATTGTCCAGCCCTACCTTTGATAAGACTAAGTGTTTCTTTAACACCAAATCTTCATGTCTGAATGATTTCTAAAGAATCATGTGACACTGAAGACTGGAGTAGTGTCTGTCTGCTGAAAATGAATGCTCTGATATCACCGGAATAAATTACATTTTCCAATACATTCATAAAGAAATGAGCAGTTTTACATTTTAATATTTCACAATATTACGGTTTTCTTTTCTTTTTTTTCTTTAACAAATGCAGCCTTGTGAGCATTTTTCAGACAAAAAAAATTTTCAGACAAACTTTTGAACGGTAATGTTTGTGAGACAACACAGCTGACAGTAATTGTTCAACTTCAGTATTTTCTTGGTGTGACTATAATGGCACCCCCCATACATGTATCCCTGAATGTATGTGTATTTAGTGTTTCAGCCAAATCCATGATCTAAGCAGTAACAAATGTGCACTATAGATCGAATATGTCCTTTTCTTCCAGACGAATTTCACTGACTCCAATTGTATCCAAATCCCCCACTCCTTTTGTTACCCCATCTTCCACTGAGAAAGCCAAGCACGGTTAGTAGACCCATTTGTTTCTTTCTGTTGTTTTGTTTATTTTATTTAAAGATTTGTAAAATACTTTTTTATACCTTTTTTTTTAAAGTATTTGCTTTAAAAAAAAAATATATATATATATATATATATTTAAATATATATATATATATATATATATATATATATATATATATATATATATATATATATATATATATATATATATATATATATATATATACAGACACACACACATGCATATGCATACAGTCAGGGCCAAAAATATCTGCACCCTTGGTAAATATGATTAAAAAAAAAAGACTGAAAATCTGCATTAATCCTTTTGATCTTCTATTAAACAATTCACAAGAATGTATCCTTTCATTGGGTAATAAGAATTTAATATTGGGGGGGGGGTATCATTATGAAATAATTTTTTTTCTCTAATACACATTGGCCACAATTAACAGCACCCTTTTATTCAATACTTTATGAAACTCCATTTGCAAGTTTAACAGGTTTAGATTTTCTCCTACAATGCCTGATGAGGTTAGAGAACACCTGACAAGAGATCAGAGACCATTCCTTCATCCAGAATCACTCCAGACCCTTCAGATTCCCAGCTCCATGTTGGTGCTATTTCTCTTCAGTTCACTCCTCATTCTTTATTGGGTTCAGGTCAGAGGACTGGAATGGCTATAGCAGAAGTTTGGTTTTGTGCTCAGTGACCCATTTCTGTGTTGTGTTTGAGGTTTGTGTTTGAATTAGTGTGCGATCCAAACATGGCCCATTATAGGATTTTAACAGAGTCAGTCACTTACTGATTTTTGTATCTGTTGGTATTTGATAGAATCCATGATGCCATGTGTCTAAACACGATGTCCAGGACCTCCAGCAGAAATATAGGCCCACAACATCAAAAATACAGCAGGATATTTCATTGTTCACATGGAGTACTATTTATCCCTGTTTTCACCAAACCCATCTTCAGTGTTTGCTGCTAAACAGCTTTTTTTGTTTGTTTGTTTCATCTGATCATAGAAGCCAGTCCCATTTGAAGTTCCAGTCATGTCTGATAATTGAATATGCTGGAGTTTGTTTTTGGATGAGCTAGAATAATTTTTCTTGAAACCCTCCCAAACAACATGTGTTGATGTAGGTGCTGTTCCAGCTGTGGCATTTGGAGAGTCTTTAGCCACTCAAACTCTCCTTCTCACCGTGGATTAGGACGATATAGACACACGTTCTCTTCCAGGCAGATTTGTAACATTTTCTGTTGGTTGGAAATTCTTAATTATTGCCCTGATGGTGGAAATGGGAATGTTCACTGCTCTAGCTATATTCTTGAAGCCACTTCACCAATTTGTGAAGCTCAATTATCTTTTGCTGCACATCAGAAATATATTCTTTGGTTTTTCACATTTTGATGGATGATTATGGGAATTTGGGCTTTGTTTTCCCTCATCTTTATATTTCTGTGAAAAAGGAAGCCATGGCTGGATAATTTCAGGTTTATAATCACCCTGGAGTGCTCAAAATTGTGAATATGAATGGAAATATACTTCAGAGATATTTTACTCATAAGAATTTCTAGGGGTGCCAATAATTGTGTCCAAAGGTTATTTGAGATTATTTCATAATGATATTAATGATAACAATGCAGATGAATTTTCACAGCCACCTTTTATCATATTTACCAAGGGTATTTTTGGCCATGACTGTATATGTTTAGAAGAGCATTAGTTTTTCCATCTCATTTTCAGTTGCCTTGAAGGCCTTGTTTAACCTTATTTGTGCATATTTTGCTGTCATTACTATGGGTGATTTTTGTGTAAGAAGCATGTGAATTAATTATATGTTTGTATATTTGTACACATTGTCTTCCCTCCATTTATAAATATTTGTTTATTACAGAGAGACCATCTCCCCCCAGAGACCCAGCGTGCAAACCTCCTGAATCCAAGAGGTCCAAGACTGATGTTCCCAATGGTTCTGCCCAGAGCAGTGAGCACAAAGTGAACACAAAACCCAGCATCAAACCCCAGGAGCCATAAACACTGACTGTGGTGCTTTGTCCCTCTTTAGTAGCACTCACATCATCAGATAAGAAGTACACTCATAAACCAGAACCTTAAACACCTGATCCCATGGACATATGGAGTTATGAACTTGCATGTTATTTGTGTATGTATGATATGTCTGTTTTCTATTTGAAGAGGGAAAAAATACATGTAATTATTATCCTGAAGAAACTACTTCCTTATGACTTAAATTACTTTTTTATCTTTAGGACAGAAATGTTTTACTTTTGTACCATCTGTTTGAATTTTCTTCATGAATACACTTAAGAATGGGGAGGTTTTTGAAGTAAAACAAATAATAATAATTATGTAATGGATTGCAGTTTTTTGTAAAGAGTTGCTTGAACATTTTGTGATTCTTCAAAAAACAAAAAGACAAAAAAAAGTGTTAAATGACTTGCCTGGGTTGTATGGTTTTTGCTGCATTCAAACTGATTGAAGGTGAGAAAAAGATTCCATCAAAATATTGTAGAAAGTTATTTTATTATACATATTCAATTTTATTGTCTTTAACAGATTTTGATTTTGTACCACACAAGCTTTTAATGTAACGTATCCTGTATTATTAACATGTTTTACACTTAATTTTTTCTTTCCCTGTTCAGAACCCATTTCAGTATTCTGTGTAATATAAACTGCACTCAATGCATTTAAATCTTTTTTTTTTTAAATTAAGATTTTTCCCCAAGTTGCCATTTTTTTATTTATTAATATGGATAAATGGGAGGGGAGGGGGACTATTAAAATAGCTGTCGGTGTCTTCTGTAGCCACCAGCTGTTTTAAATACTTCAGCACATCTCATCCTCAGGGACTGCACCAGACTTTATTGCCCTTAATTGCCTGCCACCTGTAAATATTATTATTATTTTTTTTTTTTACTGATCAGCCACAACACAAAAACTATCTGAACCAACTTGATTCATCAGACCAGGCAACCTTATTATCTAGCTAAATGCTCATTGTAGGCACTTTAGGCAGTGGCAAAATTTCTGTTATGCATCACATTTAATGTAGCACACAAAAAGACACTGGTGCTGTTTTTTTTTTTTTTTTTTTTAGACCTGTGTAAGTTTTATCACAAAGATTTGCTGTAGACCAAATAAGTAAAACTACTTTTTTAAGGCGTAAACTAATAGACAGTGACTGTGAAAGCAGCTGTTTCTACAATTGTTGGAAAGTGTTTAGAAAATAATATCCCATTATGTGGCCCAATGCTTCTAAAATTAACCATGTTCATGGTATTAATGATAAATACAACTCTGTTTACATTTAATTGAACCGTGTCATCAAAACATCTCGGTTACGTATGTAACTTTGGTTGAGATGATGAGATGCTGTGACTTTCTGGAATTTGATGGTGTAACCTTGTCGAATAGAACGTAGTACCCATGCGAGATCTCGGGCAGGCGTCTCCATACAGCCCAATAGCCTGCCAGGGGCTCTATTCATTCTACGTTTGGATTTAACGGCTGACCTACAGTTGCCAAGACATCTCCTGATTTCTCCCCATTTGGAGTGGGGGCTTTGAAGGCCAACATAAATGGGCCACGCACACATGAGCCTAGGGCTGTCTCTTGAACTCTGAAGGCTGTGAAGCGCAGAGTGTTTAAGCAAGTGCTTGTCAAGAAGACACAACCTAAAACTGCCCGAGGTGCAGAATGTGGAGGGACAGTTAAGATCTGAGCCGAGAGGCGAATACGATTGTGCGGTTCATCCAAACCCTCCAAAGGCAAGCAAAGGAATCAGGAACTACTACTAGGAGCCTGAGAATGAGAGGCCTTGACCATCAAACTCAGGTCTAAATGTTAAAGTTGGCGTGGGTGAGACCTAGGAACCCAGTCCTTATGAGGTCCTGCCGTTTCGCTGCCTAGAACTTTTCCATGACAGTCATGACCAAATCCCTGAACAGACCGTCATTAGAAATGGGGGAGAATGTCCTTTTCCTTAATGGCTTAATGTCAAAGATGCGTAGTCCATAGTCTGTAGTTCGCCCGAGTTCTTTAACAGCCTCCATGGTCAGGCCTTCCCCCTCATACAGCTCCTTAAGCATATCTGAGAATTACTCTCAAGAATGCTGCTGAGAACTGACTTAAGTTTAAAAACAATTCTTGGCTCAAAGCTGCGTGTAAAAGTTAGGGTAACACTTTAGAATACTGTTTCTTACTTACTACATAACTAATAAGGAATTATTGAAGAACTAACAGGTTATTCATAAACACTTAACTCACTACTGTTAATGTGTTAATTAGTATGTAATATAATTTTATGATTATGTTAAGTAACAGTTAGCTAATCAATAACTAATGTATTCTGTCATACCTCCTGAAGAACTACTATTAATTATCTATTAGTTAGGGTTCAAGAAAAATAACTATGAAGTAACTACCAATGAACAGTTTTACATAATTACATTGAATTGTGACCCTTTCATATAAATGTTATTAGCAATAGTAGTAGTAGTATGAAAATGCAATATTAATAAATGAAATACATTTTATAGAGGTTTTGCCTATGTAGTGAAATGTTTTGTGAGTGTGTTTTGTAAGAAATAAGCTTCCAATAGGAACCCCACCATGACTCCAGTGCCTTGCGATAAATTACATTAGTTTTTATATTTTATATACATTATCATTAATTCAATTTCTTTATGTAAGGCAAAGCCTGAGGAAAAGTGATAATACAGGTATCCAATTTGTAATTAATAAAGAATTATAGAATAATTCTGCGGGACTTCAGACCAGATGGTGGATCAGCACCTGGAAAGGACCTCTACTGCCCTGAAAGACAGCGGAGACCAGGACAACTAGAGCCCAGATACAGATCCCCTGTAAAGACCTTGTCTCAGAGGACCACCAGGACAAGACCACAGGAAACAGATGATTCTTCTGCACAATCTGACTTTGCTGCAGGAATTGAACTACTGGTTTCGTCTGGTCAGAGGAGAACTGGCCCCCAAACTGAGCCTGGTTTCTCCCAAGATTTTTTCTCCATTCTGTCACCGATCGAGTTTCGGTTCCTTGCCGCCGTCGCCTCTGGCTTGCTTAGTTGGGGTCACTTCATCTACAGCGATATCGTTGACTTGATTGCAAATAAATGCACAGACACTATTTAACTGAACAGAGATGACATCACTGATTTCACTGATGAACTGCCTTTAACTATCATTTTTTAATTATTGACACACTGTTTTCCTAATGAATGTTGTTCAGTTGCTTTGATGCAATGTATTTTGTTTAAAGCACTATATAAATAAAAGTGACTTGACTTGACTTGACTTGACTTATTTTGAACCTGAAACATTAGGCCTATTCTAAAGTGAAAATATTGGGAACCCATAAGTAATTATTAAAGAATTATCAGATTATTCCATTTTAACATGTATACTGCCCACATTTTAACTAATTTAACAAACATTTCATAATCAAAAGTGAAACATTTAGAAGCAAACAAAATCTATATTTCATTTCCATTATAAGCTAATAAGTGGGCTGTAACAATGTTGCTACTGTAGTAGTACTTTGTACTTGTCCTTTTACTCAAGTAATTTTGAAAATGAATAGGCCTACTTTTTATTTTTACTGGAGTAATATTTTATTGGTGTATCGGTACTTTTACTCAAGTACTTGATTTGTCGGACACAGCCTGATTATTATAGTGATTATTTGTGTATAACTGTTCATTAGTAGTTACTTCATAGTTATTTTTCTTGAACCTTAATTAATAGATAATTAATAGTAGTTCTTCAGGAGGTATCACAGAATATATTAGTTACTGATTAGCTAGCTGTTATTTAACACAATCATAAAATTATATTACATACTGATCAATTAACACATCTTTCTTAGTAGTTAACAGTAGTGAGTTAAGTGAATAATCACCTGTTAGTTCTTCAATAATTCCTTATTAGTTATGTAAGTAAGAAACAGTATTCTAAAGTGTTACCAAAGTTAGTTATCAAGCATCTCATTGGTCATTTAAGTGAAGTGTAGGACTAAACCTTAAGTGTCAGTTCTTTGGTAATGTAAATATTATTTGCTTATTTCTGTTTGAATAACTGAAGAAATGTAACAGTTTGATTAACTGCTTGTCCTCAAACATTTCAAGAACATCTGAAAGATTTGGGCACGTACGTCTCCGTCTCCTCAGTTCCATCACAAGCCACTACTGGCAACTCCTAACCACTTGTGAGACCTCTCGAGCTGTCTTAAATAACTGGGAGAGTAAGAGTTATTCTTAGCTATAAGAAATTTGATAACTTGCTTTTATACTTAAGTGTGAAAGTATGAGTAAATTTTATGAATTCTCAGCACTTAAGATTAAAATGGCACTTTGAGAAGACTGATAGATACATCCCTGCTTCATAAGTCTGGAGTACACCCATAGAATGAAGCATGGCTGTGGCCTGTCAAGCAGCCATGTAAGATTTCCTAACCAAAAGCAGAAGTGATCCTACATGGCTTGGATGACAACAGAGGCCGTAACTTTCGAGATGGAGCTGAGTTCGGTACGAGATGTGCCGCGATGGCCTCCATTGCCGTGTAGCCGTGTTCCATCATTTTGGAAACCGTAGCAAAATCAGTGGCAGTGGGATTGATAATACGCGTCAAAAAAGGTTGTGTCCAGGACCTCAAAACCTTGTGGTGGAGGTCTTGGAAGACAGTGAGAGGCCTACGGGGCTGAGACGGACAGTGGCTAGACAAAAGTTGGTTGTCCAGTTTCAACTGGGCTTGATTTTGCTCTGGCTTGCTATCCTACTCTAACTCCAGCTTATCCACAGCATGTGTCACAATGTTTTACAGTAAGATGTAAGATGGGGAGGTGCGTTTCTCCTGTTCTCTTGGAGGAAGAGAATTGCATGCTTCACCCATAAAATCCTCTGAATCAAAGGGTGCTGTGAACCGCATGTCTTCATCATACCGTTTACAACCGAAATCAATCACATTACAATCTTCAGGGGAAGGGCTGCAAATCATCATTGACAAAGACATCTGGCTTCACGTAGGCTTGCAAGTGTCCTAGAGAGAGTGAAAGGAAGGGAGAAAACTTTGTTGTCTCACTCTCTATGAGCTCCAGCTCGCATGTATCACCCCAAGTGAAACAGGATTGGGGGGTTAGATGTGAGGCCTACTTTCTTTTCTACTTTTGCAGGCTATCGCAGTGTTGACAGTCAGAAAGGCTGCTAAGCGCCTCTTGAGCATGTTGTAGTCCCAAACATTGCACCCACCTGTTATGAGTGTCTCCTCCTGAGATGAACCTGTCACAGGGCTTGGCACATCTCATGTAGCTCATCATGTCCGCTGAAGAGGAGTAAAATGTTCTTTTTAAGGAGAATAGCTGAGAACACATCAAAATGATGCTTTCCTATGGGCAACAGATGATTTGTTTCCTGCAGGAAATTAAATCTGATGAAATAGCACACAGCATGCTGATATGAGCATATGTGACATATGCACGAGGCGGTGTTAAATCGTTATTGGCCAATGAATTCAAGCGATGGTATACGGGGCTTCAGACATTTGTCACACAGAAGGTGTTCCCATAGTGACCACTGTTGCACCATTGAAGTGAACCTGAATGGGAACTGAGAGATGATGTCTATGCAGTGTGGACTAACTATGCACTCTTATTAAACCTTGACATGACTAAATGAGCAACCAAATCATTGGAGATCTACCACAGTACGTGGAAACTTGTGTGGCAGAACCAATAACAAACTGAGCCCTGTCATGTGGTTGGTTGTGTCATCTTACATCATTATCAAGAAACAGAGCAGTGTACATGTAACATAACCATGGCAAAGCACATTAGCAGGCTGAAAATTTCTTCCAGTAGCAGATTTGTGTGGCACTTTCATGACTCCTTGTATTGTGGATCTGGTTGAACAATATTTTATTGTTTTCCTTTTGTTACCTATGATTAGAAGAAGGACAATACATGCATTTGACAACCCAAAGCTGATGATGTTTCAGCATATAACAGCAATGTTCCTGTAAACATGACAATGCTGTTCTGTAATGACACAGGGTGACTTCATGAAAGCTATTGTTGTTTGGATTATGACTCTTCTTTACCAGTAATCGTGCACTGATTCTTGACAGTCGATTACCATTAAAATGCATAAGATGCCGGTTCCTTCTCTTTCAGTCTCTTCAAGTGTTTAATGATTTGTGAGGGTTGCTATTGAAGACATAATAGAATGGCAGGGAAGGTTTGTTTTTAAGATATTTCACCACAGTAACTGGGTTTATATTCTTGTTCTTTGTGAGCTACTCAACATAGAAGAAACCAAAAACAAATTATACTTCACTAAACAACACCATTTCCCAAAAATGCAATATACACTTGCCAGTATTTAAGGGAAATAGGAAGTGTTAGCACAACATGCGGGGAAATTTAATAATGCTATAGAGTTTTGTTTAAGGGAAGGATCAATGACTGCATTGACTACCCCATTGGACAATTAAGTTGAATCATGTAAAAGGTCATTTGGACCTATTTCTTTGCTTACCAGTGTCAATTACATATATGCAGCACCGAAGATGTCATTAAAATAACCAGTATAACCATCAGACATACATGCAAAATACAGTAATGAAGTCAAGTGTGGTTTCCCATGCCTAATACAATAACATAAATATGACATATTGTTTAAAGTGAAAATTAGGGTTGTATTCATACAATAAAACAATATTTGTTTCCTCTAATATAATTCCTGTGTTGTTTCTAGTTTAATAATAAAAAGTAAACAGTTTAGCACTGCGTTGAAAATATACGTTTATTTGAACATTTTACTCTTCATACACTTGGCGAAATATACTAACATGACAATAGATTTGAGCAACCATGCATACATTGCACAATGCATTAATAAATAATAACCTTAATTGTGACATAATTTTTAAACACATCAATCGTGCAGACAAACACGAGAATGTGTATCTTCATATGTATATGAGTGGCTAAAATGAAAACGAGTCGAAGCAAAACAATATTTTCGTACTGTTGTCCTTTATCATTTTGATAAACTTGACACTAAGTAAGGTAACGCTGACGTCAACAACCTATCTTCATGTAGGGAAAAAGTAGGGAAAACAGCCCGCTGAGTGACAGCTTCGAGGCCCAATGGCGTTGTATGTAGTCTCTGTTCTTTAAAGATCCAACCAATAGGCATCGAGTAAGGGAGGGGGTGAGGCAACTAGGCGTCGAGGCGAAGTTAGGTTGACGAATGGCAACCAACAGAGGAGTACGAGTTAAAAATTGGATTATTTGATCATCTGACTGGCTTTAACGTTACATTAACGGACGCAGAGCACGTTAAAGGGAACCCGCTGATGATCCTGCTGATTTCGGAGGCCGCCGTTTCGTTTCGATGTGCTTCGGAGAGACCCCCGCGTACCGCTCATAGGTCGCGCGACACATTAGCCGCGGCGTGCTGAAACCGAGTTCTAGAAATCACAAGTTGCACGCGCGAGAGGAAGACCCTTCTAGGTGATTGTTACCGCCCGCCGAGACATTTGGGCGCTCGGATATCCGAATATGACGTAGTTGGCGTTTTTTGACACATTGTTGACCCAAGTGCAGTTACATCTGATGAAAGAGGCCCTAAAGTACCTGGCGAAATAATAATTAATTCACATTTCTGGATGGCAGCCACTGCAGGTTTGACAGAGTGAGAGGATTCAAGACGTTTGTCAAGATTGATTTCTGTGTGATTGCGCCTATTTCGGTTTCTCAAGACAACCGAGCTATTGAGAAACTTACCGTCCGCGTCTCACATTTTTATTTTTGTCATAATTTATTTTAATTATTATCAATGGTCGGGATTAATTTATGGCGTTTTATAGTGGAAGTTGCTCCTCTCTCTTGAATTTAGTGTCTCGTGGAGTAGCTGTCTTTTACGTTTGATAGGATGTGATGAAAATGCCTGGTACACCTTAAGCACCAAAGAGGATGGACTTTATAATATTTCGGCTACTAGTCTAATTCTTCTTCAAAAGAGCAAACTGGATGTTTGAGTCTTGTTTAGAGAGAGACTGTCTTATTTATTCGTAATAACATTAATTACGCTTGCCACTTAAATATCCATATTTGCTGTGAATCTTCAACCCATGGTAAAACTTCTTAGAGACATCTCAGAGCATCTCTGATTGCAAAAACGTCTCAATGTCGGTGGATGAAGCGCAGTCAAAAAGTTCTGCTTTTTACACATATGAGAAACGATTTTAAGCTGCACTGAAAGTAGAGGCGTCTTGAGAAAGAAACCTGGTCAAAATGGCAAATGAATGCACCTACAGTGCTCAGTATGACACTGATGACACCTTTCGCAGCACTGAACGCGCGGGATATGTGAACGGCGGCCGCGCGTCCGTCGCGTCTTCTGCCTTCTTCGAGGTCATCGGCGGCTCTCTTTACCGCAGAAAGTTGGAGAAGGGTTTCGTCCAGTACCGGGAGGTGCTGGCTGAAGATAAGCGACTCCAGTCCATAGCCACCTTCCACGAGAAAGGACCATGCAAGTCGCACCACACCCTGGAGGACACATACAGACTGGTGGCAGAACACTATTGGTGGGAAGGTTCGTCATTTTCTCTTACAGTATTATTATTTTTATTACTCCTTTTTACAACCGATGCATTGTTTAAGTGTCTGTTTTGATTTAGTTTTATATATACATTTTTATATAGTTTTATATATAAACTTTGAATCAAATAATTATGAAATTGAATGAATGTTTTAATGAGTTATTAAACGGTGATACTATTTATAATTAAATAATTGTTTATTAAATATATATTTAAGCAAGCTTAATACAAGCATTTATGTATTTGAGATTTTATTTGCAACTATTGGAGATGCAACAAAGTTTATGCAAATGAGCAGTGTAACTACCAATGAGAGCCCAGACAGTGGTCTGCCACCTGACACAGTTAAAATCCCATGGTGGAGACCTTTAGCTGTTGACTGTGGGAACAGGGCTTTAAGCTTAGAAGTTCAGTTCACCCAGAAATGAAAATTAGCACATAAATTACTCCCCTTGAAGTCATCCTAGGTGTGTATGACTTTATTCTTTCATACGAAACTAGTCAGAGTTATTTAAAAAATTGTCTTTGATCTTTCAAGCTGTTGTTGCACTCCATCAGTCCCTGAGAAGTTGAATAAAAAGTACATCCATTTAAAAAAAATAATTAGTCTCATACGGCTCCAGGGGTTGAACAAAGGCCTCATGTAGTGAATCGATGCATTTTTGTAAGAAAAATATTCATATTCAAAACGTAATAATCACTTTAAACTAGCTTGCGTTCACTGTTGTAAAATGTAAGCAGTTCCGGGGGATTGACGTATGATTTCAGCTTTACACATGTGCTGGTAAGTCTCGTGAAAACCAACGTTTGTTAACAGGAGCAAAGGAAGCAAAGTTTCCTTACTTTAGCAAAAGAAAGTCAGTCTCCACTTGGCTTATATTGAAATCCTCCGACCTTCTTCTTTACAAATCCTCATTTTGTACTTCTAATTAGTAACCGTTGTTTTGTTTTCATCTCTCCAGTACGTTTGTGTCTGTCACTTCTGAGCAGTGCATGCACAAAGCTGACCTCATACGTTATTCCCTGGAACTGCTTTGTTTAAAATTGTGAACAAAATTATAGATTAAACTGACCTAATTTTTGAATATGGATATTTTTCTAACAAAAAAAACTTTTTTTTTAATGGGTGAGCTTTTTATTAAACTTCTCATTGACTGATGGAGTGCAACACCCGCTGCGCTCAGTGGCATCAAACAGCTTGAAAGATCAAAGACCATTTTTAAAATAATTCCAACTGATTTTGTCTGAAAGAAAAATGTAATGTACACCCAGGATGACTTCAGGGTGAGTAATTTAGGGCTTAATTATCATTTTTGCTGAACTAACCCTTTAAAGTTTTATATTTCTTAAATTGACAGTGAATGAACATGTAGGAGACTCTTCATAGCCAGTGCTTGCTTACTAAACTTGTGGTAAACTTGGAAGTTTTGTACTGCTGCTTGATAATATATAAATCAAAAAGGTGTGTAGTTTTTTTTTATTTTTTTATCACATATAGCTATAGCTGTCTTTACATTTGTAAAGTGACACAGAGATGGCATACAGTTTTACATGTGATTAGTTACAGGCACAAGAAACAATGTATCAGTGCACTCAAAAAGTCAGAGTTGCACACAAAAATTCACAAATGTTGCCTTCTCACACTCATCCCACAATACCTCTGAATTAAGTGTTTGAGGTGCATTTTGGAGATGACTTGTTTTAAGATGAGTATCATGCTGCATTGCTTCTTTATGGAGGATTTTACGTAGGCACAAATCTCCCTCGGGGCCACTTATCTAGAGACTTCTTATGATGTTTATAATACCTAAACTGCTTTTGGAATGCCAGATATACATTTAGTTATGCTTGACATTAGACAATGTCTTTTTTAATTTCAAGATTAGGTGATTGATCACTTAAGACACTTAACCTGGGATTATTCTGAACCTTTTATTTGTGTACTAAATGCTAAATTCTTACTTGGTGTATTACTGAGAGGACATCATTGATAGAATGATAAAATGCACTGGCCAAAATAATCCTCAGAATTGGTTCAGATCATTGTTTGAGCTCCACATTTATAGTCGCATGCTAACTAAACTTGTAGTTTTTTGACCGTAATGATTCATGCCCATGGAGTATTCAGCTCCATGTTCAGTGCATTTATTTTAGGGACTGTCCCTCTAGAATAATCTAAGTTTATGTGTCTTATGATCTGTCACCTGACTAGTCATAAAAATTCATGGATTATCCCTTCTGGGTTTTAAACCCACAAACTTTAATTTAGATCTTTAACCTCTAATCTACACCACTCCACAGTATTTTGTGAATAGTTTGCAGGATGCCATATCTGTTGCTTCACTCACACATTGGTAAATCAGGACTTGTTGTGATGGGAGTAATAGAAGTAATAATATGAGCTTTTGGTATGCTGTCATGTTTCCCTGAATTGCACCATAAGATATTTCTCAATACGGCTTATTGGGGTATTTTGTGTGTGCCACGGAAACTAAGAGTTCCCTCAGAGAACTTGTTACAAACTAGAAGAACTAGTAATTATTTTGAGGATAAAATGCTCAAGTCTAATTCAGAATAGTAGATCAAATTTGTAGATTAAAAATGCTGATGACTGATTAATTTTGTGAGGTCATTAGCAATGTTGATTTATTAAACAGAGTGAAAATTATGAATGCAAATGATATGCATATCAGATTTGTATAAAGAAACAAGATTTCAAAGTAATGCCGGTTTTCAGTCTTATATATATTTCCCTCTAGTTCAGTTGGAACAAAATGCTGCATAAACCATGATGCATTTTGAGTAATTTTAGCCTCAGACCCTCATTCATGTTTTTTAAGTAAACCCAAGTTTGCTATATAAAATTAAGTAAAAATGTTTAAGCTTACCCTCTTTTTCCATTGGCATAGGGTTAGGTAACAGCAGGTATATTAGGGATCCGGTGATAGACGGCGGTTTCAAATGCTCCTGTGCGGATCGGTGTAAGTGCTTGTTGAAGAGTGTAAAAGATGTGTATTAACAACATGTTTTTGAAGCGATGATCATTGTAACAAACCACAGACACCGTTGAGCACAAGAAAGCAATGTCCAATCAGATGTGTTTAAGAATCTGCTCAACAGTGCTTAAAATGCTAGGGGCAAATGATGGTACGGTCACATTTGTAAAATTTTAGTACTGATTCTGTATTTTTGACAACCCTACTTTGGCAATTTTCTCATTAGTTGTACTATGAGATGGTCATGACCGCTCTGACTCTGTTCAAAATTTTGCTGTTATTTTCATTGCTGAGCACAAAATTCACCTGCTGCGAAATGAGATTCTTGCGTTAGCTGTCAGCTGCATAGTTTCCAGTCTTAATCAGTGTAGTCTGTAATGTGAAAGTGAAAGAGAATGGGTGATGCCCACACAGAAGTTACACACAGAACTGATCTACTTGTGGAATTCTACTTGTGGAATTAGGAGTGGTCTGAGAGCACTTACTTTCTTTTTTGCATAGACACATAGACGGATCCATTTCTGTAATAATTTTGTTCAATTCTTTTTTTAGGAATGTATTTTCAAGTCAGAGACTATGTCTTTGGCTGTGAGGAATGTCAACGCAGTCAGTCTGAGAGATCAGTGGTAAGATTGGTTTTTCAAACGTATTTATCCACATCTCAGTCAGGATTGCTCGTTTGTTTTGAATTTCTCTTTCTCTGTCTCTGTCTGCAGTGTTCTGATGTGGGACTTATCACCAGGATTGTGGAATCACATAGTCATCAAGTTTTAAGTAAGCTCAATAGCCAACGGGAAGCAGGGCTCTTCTGTGATATCACACTGAAAACTGGTGGTGGCCAGTCTTTCGTCGCCCACAAAGCAGTCCTTGCAGCAGTGAGCGAGTACTTCCAGGAGTTATTTACTGAAATGGATTCAACTACTGATCCCCAGTCACATGTTGACCTCACAGGTATGGTGCAGCGTTTTCAAGATAATCCAGTTTCAAAATCAGTGTTAAATTGTTCAAAATCAATTTAAAGAGGGCATAATTTAAATTGTTGAGCATATTTTCAAATTTTCTATTTAGTTTACATGTAACAGGGTTTCCACGCTCATAGGAACCCTAAAATATTAAGGAAAATTAAAAACATATTTTTCAGGACTGGAATCATAAAAAAAATGCATTTTAAGACTGAACCTCCCACATTTGTGTTCCAGCAGATCCTCAACCTTTAGACAGTCGTTATCCTATGACAGCACATTTATATCTTGTATTTTATCCTTCAGGGCATTAATCACTTATCATTTATGGTTTCTCATATAGGCTTCAGTGAGCAGAGTTTGCTTGCTTTACTTGAGTTCTCATACACTTCCACCCTCAATCTGAATTTGGACAGCTTGACAGAGGTTTGTGCCATGGCCCGCCATTTACGCATGTGGCCTGCCCTGGAGGCTTGCTCTGCCATCAAAAGGGAGCGAGAGACTTTTCAGTTAAGTTCCAGAATGCATAATTCTCCAGTGGAACCAAATAGTTCAGGGTCTGGGCCTTTCAGACGAGACCAGTCCTCAAATTCAGAAGGGAAAGTGGGAGTCAAGAGGAGAAGAGTGGATGAGGAAGGAGAAGGCTCTGGGTCTTCCTGGAACATTCAAGCAAAGCACAGAGAGCACAATGTTGATAAGCTCACAGACGAATCTGAAACAGAAACCTCAAACCCTCAGTTGCGATGCCAAGTCCCCTCCAGTTTTCAGGTGGAGGAAAATTGCTTTCCATGCAGCCCAAATCGCAGAATGAAGCTCATGGACTTCAAATCCCCATCCTGCAAGAAAAAATCGTCCTCCCGTCCCGCGTCTTCAATCATCTCAACATCTCCTTGCACCTCTACTCGTTCTTCCTCTCCATCACGCCGTCTGCTTCGTTCTTCACCTGGCGCTGCACTTGCTTTGCGCAGACTCCTGCCCAAAATTGACCTTTCCACCAAGAGAAAGAGGAAGTCCTCTTCCTACCGGTCATACAAGCCCCAGTGTGAATTCTCAGTGACTCCGTTCCAATCTCAGGCAAATTTTTTGACCCGTGTTACCTCAGTAAAGGTAAAGGACGAGGATGTGGAGGAGGAAGTATCTAACACCGTCCCTCAGGATGAGGTGCAAAGCCCACGTGCTCAGGAGAAATACCGTCTTCTTAGCTTCCTTGGCTTGCAGAGGAAATCCCTGGCGCCTGGTCCAGAGGAACTTTCCGGCTGGGGGCAGAAAAAACGGCTTAGGAAGTTAAAAGTCAGTGATTATTCACTAACAGCCCGACGTAAACCTCGTGCACAGGATGTCCCATTGAGTTTCGGAACTAGTTTAGGAGTGCTTGCTGCCGTTAATCCCACTTTGTCCCTCTGTGACATGAGCAGAATGGACTTGATAAACAGACCAGTGAAAGTAGAAACTTGGAACCAAGAAAGGCCCAAAAGGAAAAGACATGATCCTGTAGGGCAAGCTGGGCAGCCAATTGCAAGAGCTACTCGAAGTAGGTCATTGTTGCAGAAAGAGTCCAGTTCAACGGATCGACCACTCAGAAGCAACAACAGAAATGAAGATAAAGCACCTTCCCACCCTGCACGAAGAGGTAGAGTACCAGCACACAATGCCTCTTCTCCTTCAAAAAGCACTATGCTCAGGATAAAACAGGAATCTTCAGAAAGTGCCATCCTGCAACCTATTCATCGTCGCAATACTGCCTACAACCCCCAGGGAACTTCACCTAAATCAACAGGACGTAGGGGTCGCCCACCAGCAGATCGCACAGTAAGGGTAGCTACAACAAAGTTGCAGCACACAAAGCGACACAAACCTGGGCGCCCTCAAATAGACAAACCTAAGAGCTTAAAACAAATAGAAAGCAAAACAAAATGCAACCATGCAACAAGAATGCCACATGCAAAGCACAGCAGAACTGAAAGAGGAACACAGGTGAAGGAAAACAGAAAAATTAAGGAACGCAGTAACAGAAAAGAGAGTCCTGAAGTTCCATATGCCATTGTGAACTGGGATACTTCCAACCATCAGCAACTTCACAGCCATCCCCTTTACAAATCTATAAAGGAAGAGCCAGCGGACCCTTTGCCCCTTACCCAGCCATTTCCAATCAGCGACTCCTCGGACCTGGGCAAGCGTCAGAGCAAACCACCCATCAAACTGTTGGATCAAGGCTTCCTTTTCGGCTTCTGTCAGTCACAAAGTGGTATTAAACGGGAGGAGGAGAACGTGAACATCTACCTAACTCATGGAAATAGTTCCCATTGCGATTCATCACCTGGCATGGTTAGAAGAGATCGGGTGAGGGCCAGGATAATGCCAGACCGGACCGGGCTAAATGGGCCTCACTGGTCTGGACTTGGCAGCAGGCACTCACCCTTTTCCCAAAGGACTGGTGTCCGAGTTAAGACCGAGAGAGATGAAACAGGAATGTCCCAAGGGTCACAGGTTAAACAAGTTTCTAGACTCCCCCAAGTCAGCAAGAGTAGCTGTAAAGTCAAGAAAGAACCTACAAAGACAAAGGTGATGAGGTTTTTTTCCTTCTTCTTTTTCTCATGCCAACAGATGCTGAGGTTTATTCTTATGACAAAAGCATGTTACATGACTGTTGTTTTGTAAATTTTTATAGAGTCTGGTTTAGGGAAGTAGTACTCGAATGTCGAAACAAGTAATAAACAGAAAGTGATACTTGTAAAAGATCAAGATATTTATCTCTCTTTTTTTTTTTGTCATGTGTAGAATGTAAATAAGCTGCCTCCTCTGAGCAGTCAGCGTTCCGTCCTACTGGAATCCACCGGACGGGCACGTCTGAAAAAAAAGAAGGGTCCTCACAGTCAGGCCACCAGTGGACCACACGCTTGCCTGGAGTGCAGAGCCTCCTATAGGGACTGTGATGCTCTTATTATGCATCGGATCAGGCACATTGAAGGAAAACACTGGCCCTGTCCGGTATGTAAATGTCTCCTGAGGTCCTGGAGGTGCTCCTTTCCCTTCCCTGCAGTGTGCCTGTATACTGCACAAAGTTTATTGTACTTACTGTAAAAAGTATGTGCATGTCCAGCATGTTGATATAGTAGAGTGATTTTCTTATTTAATTTTCTCTTTTGCAGTTGTGCAGCAAAACTTTCTTCAGACAGAGAAATGTGAGGAATCACATAAGGACACATAATCCCAAGATCTACAAATGCCGCCAGTGCATCGCTGGTCAGTGATGTTAGTCTGTAATCCAGAGATGTCTTAATGTTTTGTGTTTGAATTTGTTCCCATGATAATTTAAATGCTTTGTCTTAAATTTTAGGTAAAAAGCCACAGGATTAAATGAAGAGGAGCAAAGCTTTGTTTCTTTAAATATTAATGCTGTAAATACAAAGGATCTGTAATGTATGACAATGAGGTTCAATTTATTGATGTAAATAATGTTATGATGGTTTAAATTGTCTATTTCCTCAAATAATTCTTATTTAAGTAACTAAGCTGAAGTTGCTTTGCAATTGATACAGATATGTTGAACCATAACTTGAACCCATGGTGTATTTCTCAGGGGGTGGAGCCTGATGGTTTAAGGTGATATATGTATAATGAGAATTGTGTAGAATGCTTTAAATTTGTTACTACTAATGTTATTACTGCAGTTGTTATTGCTATTGTTATTATGATTATTTTTTATAAATGACATAATCTTGAGTGCACTTAATGTTCGCTTTGTTTTGAAACCTAAGAAAGATGCGATGGACTGGGATGTACTTGAATGATTGTTGGAGTGGAGCCAGTGGACTGCCCTTAATGTGTGGTTGTCTGGGAGTGTTTTAGAAAATAATTACAGAAATTAGTAATTTTAAAATGAAGGTTTGTTAGTGGGGTCAGGGTTATTCTAAAAATCACAAAATGGTTAACATGCATTGGTGAAATATAATTTTTTGTGTAAACATTTGACTACAGCTTTTCAAAATGAGACAGTTACTGTCTTTTTCAAATAAGGGAATCCCAAAATGTCTAATGTGATTTATTTTCCTCCTCCTTGTTTGATAATTCCTTGTCTGACTTTTTATGCATATCATTCTTTAACATAAAATGCAATGGACTTATATGAAGTTTAAATGTTGAGGTGTTTTGTCTGAAAACACAAGTTGAAAATGTAGAAAGGCCAAATAGCCATATAAATAAATTTTGCATTTTAAAATTTACACTTTGCTTCATGTCTATGTGTGTACAGTGGTATTTTGGGTTGTTGAACTACTGAATGATTAAAGTAAAACATAAACAAATGTAGAATAAAATTAAAACACTTCAGATAGTTCATTGTATATTAATTTAATATGCATCTCAGTAGTGAATGTGTAAGAAAAAATTCACCATTTCTGCTTGCATATTAAATTTAACCACTTCATTTGATGTTAAAACATCAATTACTGTTGAAATTATGAGGTTTCAGATAATTCTGTAGCCGTTTCAGATGACTCGATACTCTGAAATGAAGGCACCTAATCAGGATATTCCACACTTACTCCCTTAGTTGTGCACAAAATCACACACATTATCAAAAAGTTTACTCTGAATTGTATACTTGCTTAATATCATGACAATCTGTGAAAGAATTTGTTTACTGACATAAATGAGAAAATTTTTATCAACTGTGTACGAGTCATGAACCAGTTTCCTTGAACCATGGGAAAGGACTTGACAATTTAAACATAAGACTTCTGATATTGCTCTTTTGTTAATATGAACACTTGAATCCATGTTGTAGGAGAGACATAAGCTCTAAAGACCAGTTTGGTGCAAAACATTTGTGCGTTTTCTGGTGCAACGTTGAGTTGAGAGGTCAGAGTTTGGGATGGTCATCTACACCATCACAGAGGCCATAGTAACGTTCATCAGGTAGAGCGTAAACAGCCAGTGCCTCCTTAAACTCCTGCAGCGGGCAGTAGACGTCACTGCAGCCTGGGATTTTTTGGTCCTGTAGGTATAAACAATAACGGCTTCAAATATGGGCAGATGTCAGAAAAAGATTAAAGAAATTAAGAAGTAAATGAAGGACACTTGATGAGTTAGAAATTACTGCTAACGTTCAGCGAAGTCAGATTAGATGAGGCCATTTAGTTAACAGTATTTAGTTACATTACGGTTTTTCTTTTTTTTTTTTAAATCAGTGCTAATATTCAGCAAGGATGCATTCAATTAAATATCTTTACTGTCACTTTTGATCAATGTTACAAGAGATTTCATTCAGAATAAATGCTGTTCTTTTGAACTTTCTTTTTGGTCAAAAAATTTCAAAAAAGTAATTATAAATTAAAATATTAATATTTCAACACTGACAATAATAAGAAATATGTACCAAATCAGCCTATTAGAATGATTTCTGAAGGATCATGTGACACTGAAGACAAATGGCTCTTGAAAATTCAGATTTGTGTCACAGGATGGGACTACATTTTAAAATATATTAAAATAGAAAATTGTTAATTTAAATTGTAATAATAATATTCCACAATATTGCTGCTTTCACTGTATTTCTGATCAAATAAGTGCAGCCTTTGTAAGTAGAGAGAGTTCTTCCAAAAACATTTTAAAATCGTACTGACCCCAAACATCCAAGCTACATTTTACAACCTGATGTGTGTGTTACCTGGCCAATGTAGGACACTTTAACGTAAGGCTGGTTAGTTTGACGATGCTGGTAAAGCTCCAGTGTGATGTCAGCTGCATACGGTGGCCATTTCATATCAAAAACCCCCAAAGCCATGAGACACGGCATCAGTGTGGTGTCATGCACAGAGTACAGGAACAACTTTCTAGATCAATAAACACAAAAAACAGCAGCTCTAAGATCTTGTTTTCAACTAAACTTTTACGCACATGATCTCTGAGTCTGACCACTGTGGGGCAGCACCTCAAGTTCAGAAACTGATTTTTACTGTCTGGAAATCACAGGTGCACAGTGGTCTTTCAGATTTTGAAAAAGAAAGTAAGTTTTTGAATAATACAAACAAACAGTAGACATGTTGTTCAAAAAGTATGCACCTGTCAGGTTTAGAGTTTGTGCCTTGGATTTTGTCTTCCATGTTGGTTAGGAGTATGTGGAAAAGCGGCCCCACGCACATCTGCAAATTCAGCCTGAGTTCAAACAAAAGCACATGGACACATTTACAGAGGCCTTAAAACATAAGGGTCAACCATAACCTCTCAAGACTCTTTTTTTGTTGGATTCACTCACCTCTCACTGGGCTCATAGATGTGAAACATCATATCTACTGCTCTCTGCTCCACGATACTCCTCCAGTTCTCCAGAGCTGTAGGAAGCGGCAGCCCGTGGGCCTAGGATCAATAATATAATGGTACTGTATTTGACAAACAAAGCCTAATCAGATGTAACTGTAGAATGTATCAGGCACTTTACCTCTCTGGCCACCATGTCATCTCTAATGAGGATGAAGTCCAGATGTTGCTGAGGATCAACCCCTAAGGCTCTCTGGATGCTCTGTAGGTCTGCAGCAATGTCAGGCACAGTGGACGATTCTGCCCAACGATGACTACATTTGATGGACACGAGTGGCGTTAAATTACAAGCCATTAGTGGGCATTTACAGTACTGTTTAAAAGTATGGGATTTGTAAGATATCATGTCTGGTTAGAAAAAAAAAATGTATACAGCAAAAAGTGACAGAAAAGACAATTATAACACATCATGCAAAAGGTTTCTATTTTAAAGAAATAGATTACTTGTGTTAATCAAAAAACAATTATCACAGTTTCCACAAATATATGTTTTCAACATTGATAATATCAAATGTTTCTTGAGCATCAAATCAGAATAATTCCTGGATCATGTGACAATGAGCACTTGAGTAATGGCTGCTGAAAACTCTTGTCATCACACCAATACATTACATTTTAAAATATATGAAGATATTATTACTGTAAAATCTGTTTTATATCTTATACATATTACTGTTTTTACTAGATTTTAAGATCAAATAAATGCAGCCTTGCAGAGTTTTAGTATCAAAATAGGTTTTACCCAATGAGCCGCTTGAGCAGTTTGCATCCGTGATAGTTGGGATAGAGGATTTCCTTCTCTGCCTTATCGGTGAGGATGGACACAACACCTTAGAGTGAGAGAAAATCAAACACAGAAAGGCAAACACAGAGTGTGTAACGCTCATCTCATCCATTACTCAACCAAACCACACAAAGAAGCGTAGCTGAGCTGCCACCTTACCTGCTTGTTCCTGTTGAAACAGTCCTGCCACCAAACACTTAGCCGACTCAATGGTGCGGACAATGTTGGTGGAGCGAATGCTGTAAATCAACAGCAGATATTCCATCTTACTCTTTTAGCTTAATGATGCAATTCAGAGCCATAAACATATTCATGTATATTAGGATAATTTATTAGATTTTTCGGTAACTACATTAAGGTCCAATTAGTTATGTTAGTTAAAGGGATAATTCACCCAGAAATGAAAATTCTGACATCATTGAGTAAACTATGAAGAGGGTTTTGAAGAGATTGCTTAATATGATGAACTTAATTAGTGCCTCAAAGAATAGCCAAAGTCACATGAGGGTGAGTCAAAACCTTAAGATTCAGAATTCATGAACGTTCAGTAATAAAAATACAACTGTTCATTGCTAGTTCATGTTAGCTCAGGTCCATCAAATAATACTAACAGATATAACCTTTGACTTTAATAACATAATAGTAAATGTTAAAATTATCATTAACTAAGATTTAAAAATGCATTAGAAGTATTTTAGAAGTATGTTAATATAGTAAACTAATGTTAATAAAGGGCACCTTACTGTAAAAGCGTTTTTCTCCTTGAGACAAAGTTTAAATGGTGCAGAACAATATATTTAAAGAATCATCAACTGCACTCACTAAACTTCTTTAGGGTTGAAAGAAGGTGTGAGGAAGGGCTGTTCTTGTATGTATTTCTTTCGTAACTTCACTCCTAGATCGTACAGCTGTTGCATGCCCAATGTGGTCAGCTGACCTGGATAAGTTCCACCCTATGGAAGCAGAAGTCATTATTTTTCTTGATTTGACAGCCTGGCACAATTTCCATCTAAACACAGAGTTAAGTATGTTTACATCATGTCTGGTATGAAACTGCCATTTACAGTAGCATCGATCCACTCCATTCCAAACACGCACTCAAAACGCTACACAAACATGCCTGAAAATGATACTGTATGGCCAAGATTATGTGGCCATCCAAACAGCATCCCATAAACAGTATAAGTTTGTTGAGCATTTTCAATGAAAGTTTTCCATTATATGTCAGAATATGGGCTGTAGGGATTTGCTCCCATTCAGACACAACAGCACCACCGATGTGGGTAATAGGTTTTTAGTTGGAATTCCAAAGCTGTTCAAAGGGGTTCAGGTCTGAGCTTTGTTGCAGGTTAGTCAGGTTCTTTACCACCAGACTCAAACCTTTTGATTTTTTGACCTCACTTTGTGCACAGGGGCATTGTCATGCTTGAGTATTGTCAAACTGTTCCCACAAAGCACACATTTTCTAGAATGTAAATGTATGGAGTGGCATTTCAGGAATAGGCATTACTAGAACCCTCAGGCTATCCAAGAAGCAGATGAGTTTGTTTTTTCACCTGAACATTTTGAGAAATTTTGCAGTATATCACTTGCTCACCAAAGGATCCTCAGCACTGAATGGGTGCCGTCGTAATTCAAATAAAACATTACAATAATCCACATGCCCCCTGTCCATCAATTAACATATTGTGAAGCGAAAAGCTGCATGTTTGTAAGAAACAAATCCATCATTAAGAACTTTAAACTTCAGTTTGTCTGAATCAGGAGAGAAATATGCACAGTTCAAGTACTCTTCACAAGCAAAAGCAATCCAAAACAGTTATAAAACAAGTACGACAGTGGGTTTCAAATTTTTTAGCAGCTTTTTGGACTCTTGTCCTGACGGCACCCATCAACAGCAGAGGATCTATCAGTGAATTAAATTAGCTAAATTTCTTTAACCCTGCTCAGATGAAGAAACAAACTCATCTGCATCTGAGACTGATGGCCTGAGGATCAGCAAATTTACATTTTTGGTGTTTTTTTTTTATATTTCTGTGCTTTGAAATCACCGTTATCACTAGACCTGTTCATTAGACGTGTTAGATTGGTTATAATATAACTGGTTATATCATTAGTCTTTTTAGTAGACAACCCACAGACTGAGCCCTTTCTAATACTCTGTGTAAAACACACTCTACATTCTACAAGAATTTGGCACCAATGCATAAACACAAACTCACTGTCAATATTTTGGATCTGTAGCTGTCCTCCACCGGAGCTGGGGGTCTGGGCCCCCCCTGCAAGTCTGTAACCATATAGTCCATTTCTGTGTGAGCTGGCGCTTCAAGTAGCTCAGGGACCCATTGTGCCTAGGGGTGCAGAAACCATGTGTCATACTGGATATTATTGGCATCAATGTGGACTATTACAGACATATGACAGTGCCACTGTCTGGGAGTAAAAAAGCATGCTGTTAAGATTGACAAATTATTCTGAGATGTTTAAACAATTAAGAATACATGCCACATTTATGCATTCTATACATTTTTGTGTTTTTAACCTAATCTTTTTAACCTTACTGTTTTTAAGCCACACAAACAAAAAAAACACTGAATATGGTGTTACTTTGGGCATTGAATTGACACTAGTCAGCTCTCTTACCTCCAAAACATCTGGTATAGATTTCAGGGGCGTTCTCGCTCCATGTCTGAATAAAACTTGAATTAATTTAAGCTCGTATGGAGAGGTTTCAGTGTTTTTCTTTTGAGACCAGAACATCGACCCAAGGGCCACTGAACCCATCAAACCCACACGTGCCCACATGATGCACCTGAAAGAGACGTAAACACTTGACTTGAAATGTATTTGGGAAGTTGACATGTGTACTCCAGCTAACACTATTTAAAGACTATTTTACACTATTTTAGAACTTTGCAAATTAATTTACATTTTTTATAACCTCAATAACTATATATATTTGTCTTCTAAACACTTTTGTCACAACAGAGGAACAATTAAAAGTTAATGAAGGTGATTAAATCCAACAAACATAAAGGCGACCACTTTTCATAGCCTATATATCAAATATAGATTTTAAACTAAAACGTCAATGTTGTTTTAAAAATGTGTCAGATACACGCCTTAAATATCAACTATTAAGTAACTGTTTCCTGCTTTGCAGCTCGTATTATACTTACTAATATCATGGCATTTTAAATTAATACACTGAATACATGATTTCTATTCTATAGCCTATATTGTATTTCTAAACAGTTGTAGCCTGTATTTGTGTTTTGTGAAACATATATCAAAACGTGTCAGTACATTTCCATAAGGCACGACTCAAACATAGCAACTTCTGTCTCATTCAGTAATGCTGTCTGTCATATCCGCAAAATTCATCCACACGCTCTTGAAAACCGTCAAATATCATGCACTAGTTTTAATCTATTAAGTAAGGGGAAAAAAGAGAAGTGCTCTAAAGAAAGTTCTGTTTAAACATCACCAACCTGAAGGTTTCACACTCTTAAATCCACTGCTTTTGAATCGCACTCATTCCTTTCACTTCTGTCAGACGACTGGATGTTACGCCGGCTGACGGTGAGGTGCATTCTGGGATCTGTAGTTTCAGGAGTCTACCCTCTCTTTTCAAAGTGACCGGAAATGCCGTGTTACAAAACTTCATTTCCCGTGCACTTCCATGTTGTATATCACGTTTGCTGCCGTAATATTCCTATGCACAGCGCGAACTATTAAATACAAATGCATTGAATAATCTATCAAATGTCTAAATGATTTTGGGGGCAGTGTTTAACATGGTCCTAACATTAAGGACGCTAAATATTACACATACACACTTTGGGCTATATTATAAGGAACCAGTCGTTATAACAAACTGAATTAACTTACTGGACACTAAATTAGGCTGATTAGGTGCACAATGACGACTGCAGTCTTGTATTGTTCCTGACCCTGTTGTTATGTACAGTAACATGATGCCTTAAATTCCCCTTTATTAAAACAAAACACTTTCAGCGTAACTGTCTAAACGAGTCTAATTTTAGCGATGACCTTGAAATGATCTACGTCATAGTCGTTGCTGATACCTAATTATACAAATCAAAGGTCGACTATTATATCAGAATAAAACAAGCGAGAAAGAAGATATTTTAATAAAAAATAAAATAAACACAGTACAAATCCTTAGCCTATATTAATACACTTATTACCACAGGTTCTGAAAGTATTTCAATAACAAAACACAATAGGCTACATATTTAAAAACATTGCATTTTGATTATTCCTTTATAGCTCACAGATCAATAATAGTGATGGCAAACTTTGCATTTTGGATTCATTTTGAAAAGGATTCCTACATGCAGCATACTGAAAACTTACTTCCCTAATTCAGTTTGAACAAATAAAGCCTAATTTACAACTTTTGTAAAAAGCATGCTTCTAAATTAAAGAATAAACCAAAAGTTTTATTAGCTAAATATAGGCAACTATTTTTGTTAACTATTAATGTCACATTACAGGACAATTTTTGAGCTACAACCGGCCTGTTTGTGTATCAAAATGAGAAATAAAGACTTTATTTAATTTAGAGTTATCCACAGTCAAAGAGTACAACTCTGTGATATTTTATTTGTTTATTTTATTTATTGCACTTGTAAATCATCCTCTGTGCCTGCAAATTGTTTTCTGGACCTCAGTTATCCTGAGCCATGTCTACATTAATGGCAGAAAGCTCTGCTACAGTAAAGGATTGTGGATCTTCAGGATCCTCTGTAGCAGCAAGGAAAGGAAGGGCTGGGGCAATATATATATGACTGGCCTTGGGCACTGGAATGACATGAACCTTTGCATCCATGACAGTAATCCTGGAAATGAGCGGAGCCATGGCAAGAAACTCTGGGTCAGCAATGAGAGGAACCATTTGGGTGGAGAACCTGTAGCAATGACAGGAACCTGACAAGGGGCTCTAGAACTGACAGGAACTTTTGGGACTGTAGTGGATTCTGAAGCTACAGGAAGATCTGCAGAGATGGAAGGGCCATGACACTGTTATGCTGACAAGATCAAAGATGGGAAAATGGCCAGTATCAGGACGACGATCCCTGTATTCAATTTGCATGCTTTGTTTAAATGGTCTCCACCTCTACTTAAGGAATCCCTCCCCCTTGAAATGTATATAAACTGCCATGTATTAATGACTAGTTAGACTTTTGATGACTACAGCGCCACGCAGAGCGTTCTCAATAAAGAATTCTGCTGAAGATTACCCAAGAGTCTCCTGGTCTTCGTTTCTGAGTTTCCAACACATGTAAGAGTTAGAGTCTGACTGATAAGCATGGAGATGTTGTTATCTAAGGCACTCAAATGCAAGGCCTCAGATAACTCCTGAATGCACTGCCCCCTCTTTCTGTCATACTCTTGGTAGAAGATTTAGTTATATTGCCTTTTTAATTTTTTCTTCTGTCTCCCTCTGATGTTTTAAATTTAATCTACAAATACTATAAAACCAACTTATATGTAATGCATAATTCTGTAGTCAAGATTAGAAGGCCTGGAAAAATTTAGGGTGTCAAATAAAAGGTTTCAATTAAAAGTATTGACATATATCAGGTTGGCATATTATGAGATGTTGTTGTTGAAGATGAACCGGAAAGTTTACATATGATGAAAGTAAGTAGGCCTTATGCTCATTTGTTCATTTGATTATCCAATCATCTTTGAAAGCCTTTGTTCAGTGATTTATAAATGTGTGATTTTACTGAATAAATGGTCTGTTTTGCTTAGAGCTCATTTTGTAGCTCTCTGAGGTATATTTTGCTTATAAGAGAGATACCCTGGGAACATAATTTTCAGACAAATAAATTTGATTTGATAATTGTGTGACCTGACTTTCATTTTAATGGTGAATTTCCTCCACAATATATAAAACAATTTTTTACAAAGCTAAAGTGACAAAGGTGAAGAATTGTTAATGGAGCAGATAAAATGCCAATCATTTATCACTTTGACTCATACTTTCTTAAATGTGAGGTTTATAATTATTTATAACATTTTTCTTCAAAACTATATTTGAACATGTAGTACATGTTAGTAGATAACGTGTTATATTGTAAGTTACCCCACCAAAAATTATTTTAGTGTGAGTATGAGTCATTTTCTGAACATTTACAACAAAGTCAACTATGCTGTGATAATACTGATAACTGTTATCATTTTGGTCATTGGAAATTTTGTTTAATCTCCAAATTGTTGTGAAAGCCTAGAAGTTTTCTTCACCACATAAAGACATCCTGTTGTGCAGAAGACTTCTTGAACATATTCAGTGTTTTCCATTTATGAAATAGGGTATTTTCCCCATGTTGAGGTGCTTATGTGTTGTAATGTTAATTAAAAATGCTGGGTTATTTTTTCTACCAAGCCTGTTGGTTCTTATGTTGTGGGGTTTTTCCGGTGTTAGGTAGTTTCTGTGTTACCCAGCCATTGGGCCAGTGGCAGGGTCAATCTCACTGACAGTTACAGTAAGAGCACAGGCTTTCTGCATCCTCTTCAGAAGAGAGCAGTTTTCAGCATCTTCTAATTTGTGCACTTCTTCAGTGAAATTTGTGTTTGTGTACAATTTATTTAATCTATAATATCTTTATTTTGCTGTAAATTATTTTATTTTCTACAATGCAACATACAGTGACAAGATGTCAGTCTTCTAATGTGCAATGGTCATTTTGCATGATGGAAAAGCATTTTGCCTTATATAACATAAACTGATACTGTATTTATTTTATTTTTATTTTAAAATGTGTTCTCTAATGTCGTTAATGTTTGTTTATGGACAGGTTATGGAGTCAGTCACTGTATCTTTCAGCTACAAGTGAAATGCAAGGCGGCGATCTGATGTTTGCAGTTGCAACGCTGAACAGCAGCCTATCACCAGCTCAGATTTTGGAAACACACTGGCGCGAGAAATAAGCACTATTTCAATGAAAAGAGATAAGAGAGAATCATTGAATACACTTTAATTAAAATGTTTACTTTTGATTTAAACTGTGGCTCTAGTAACTTTGTGTGTGATTTATAGTTTTCCACCCATTGTAAGCCAGCAATAAAGTATTTTTTAAACATTAGTTGAGTTGAATAAACATCAAAGTAACCCAGCATGTCTTCTGTCCAATATTTAACCATCACTGGGTTGCCAAAAATCTCTGTCCTAAATGATATATAAGTATATACAGATGCTGGTCATATAATTAGAATATGATCAAAAAGTTTATTCTAATTCCGTTCAAAAAGCGAAACTTTTATATTATATTCATTCATTACACACAGACTAATATATTTCAAATGTTTATTTCTTTTAATTTTGATGATTATAACTAAAAACTAAGCAAAATCCCAAATTCAGTATCTCAGAAAATTAGAATATTGTGAAAAGGTTCAATATTGATGACAACTGGTGCTACACTCTAATCAGCTAATTATAACAAAACACCGGCAAAGCCTTTAAATGGTCTCTCAGTCTAGTTCTGTAGGTTACACAATCACGGGGAAGACTGCTGACTTGACAGTTGTCCAAAAGACGACCACTGACACCTTGCACAAGGAGGGTAAGACCCAAAAGGTCATTGCAAAAGAGGCTGGCTGTTCACAGAGCTCTGTGTCCAAGCACATTAATAGAGAGGTGAAGGGAAGGAAAGATGTGGTAGAAAAAAAGTGTACAAGCAATAGGGATAGCCGCACCCTGGAGAGGATTATGAAACAAAACCCATTAAAAAAATGTGGGGGAGATTCACAAAGAGTGGACTGCAGCTGGAGTCAGTGCTTCAAGAACCACTACACACAGACTTATGCAAGACATGGGTTTCAGCTGTCATCTGCTGGTGTTGGTGCACTGTGTTTTCTGAGGTCCAAGGTCAACACAGCTGTATACCAGGAAGTTTTAGAGCACTTCATGCTTCCTGCTGCTGACCAACTTTATGGAGATGCAGATTTCATTTTCCAACAGGACTAGGCACCTGCACACAGTGCCAAAGCTACCAGTACCTGGTTTAAGGACCATGGTATCCCTGTTCTTAATTGGCCAGCAAACTCTTACCTAGAAATTCTATGGGGTATTGTGAAGAGGAAGATGCGATATGCCAGACCCAAGAATGCAGAAGAGCTGAAGGCCACTATCAGAGCAACCTGGGCACTCATAACACCTGAGCAGTGCCACAGACTGATCAACTCCATGCCACTGTCATGGTCCTGCCATCATGTCCTGACTTTTCTCTAGTCTAGAGGCAGGACCATGACAGACCCGTGTTTTGTGTACAAGCACATGGCCTTGTCTTTGGGCCATGTGCTTGTGTTGTCTCGTTCCCTTGCCCCACCCCCCTTGTTATCCTAGTCTTGTCGTGATTGTCCTATCTGTGCCACCTGTCGTGTCTTGATTAGTTCCCCTATTTAGATCCCCTAGTGTGCTCTGTCTTTTGTCGGTTCATTGTTCCACTCTGTGAATGTGCTACTTATGTGTTCCTACCTGTCAGCCTCCTGAAATATCGTGTCCTTGTAACCCCTCAAAGAAGTCGTTGTACTACCGTGAGTGTTTGTTAGTAGTTAGTGTTCAGAGTCTTTGTCTACCTTGTTTATTGTGTTTTAGAGAGTTATTCAGCGTCTACCCTAATCCTTGTTTTCCCCCTCGTGGGTTTTGTTTTCCCCTTTTTGTGTTAATAAACCCTGTGTTTGTTACATCCTGTCTGCATCTGAGTTCATCCCAACCCGTCCACACAACAGAATGAACCGACCAAGGAACTCAGCAGACAGGATGTCCTCCAGCCCACTACACCAGTGGGAATTCCGCCAGCAATGATAATAAGTCATCCCCCACCGATAGGAAGGGGGTCACCCTCCCATACTCTTCCGAGGGTGAGTGGATCCTCCACAATTATGCCCGGCTGTGGGAGAAGTTCTCCCAGGAGGAGCTGCAGGCCTCCCCCCAGAGGTCCCCACCATCGATCCAGCTGCCAGTGATCCCAGAGGGTCATCTCCTGGCCGTCACAACACTGGGGGAACAGGCAGATTCCCCCCAGAGCCCTGGGGTGCCTTCCACAGCCAGCAGTCTCCCCAGGAAGCGAGGGAGACGAGTGTTGTGGGAGTCAGCTTCAGAGTCGTCGGCGTCAGAGTCTGCCCTGCCCGAGACCAAACTCCCCCTCTGACCCAGCTGTGGTCTCTGCACGGCGGCCAAGGAGGAAGAGGAAGAAGGGGCCTGCCGGTCCTGTGACCCTGTCTCCTCCTGAGTCGACGAGGTCTCCTGAGCCAGCGGCGGAGAGCGCTGGCGTGCCCGAGCCAGCGGCGGAGAGCGTGCCCGAGCCAGCAGCGGAGAGCGCTGGCGTGCCCGAGTCAGTGAATAAGAGAACAGTTTTCGAGTCTGCTGTCGTGAGGGCGGAGGAGAGAGCCGCGGCCGACTCTGCAGCAGAAACTTTGATACAGTCTGTCTCATCTCGTAAGGAGATGCCGGTTATTATAGCCGCCAAAGCCTTGTCTGATTATTTGTCCCGTCTTGTCCAGATCCTGGAAATCCCCACCAGTCCTGTCTTGTCCCCCATGAACTTTGTGGTCCCGCCTCCTCCCCTTCCCTGTTTGTTTTTTTTTGATATGCCACCCTAACCCTATAGTTGTGTTTTCATGTTTGCCCTTATTACTATTTGTCATGTCGTGTTGGTTTTTGTCTCTGTCCCAGTCAGTCATGTCCCGTGTTTGATGTTCCCTTAGGGGGCGTCTGGAAGCCGCTCCTTAAGGGAGGGGTTCTGTCATGGTCCTGCCATCATGTCCTGACTTTTCTCTAGTCTAGAGGCAGGACCATGACAGACCCGTGTTTTGTGTACAAGCACATGGCCTTGTCTTTGGGCCATGTGCTTGTGTTGTCTCGTTCCCTTGCCCCGCCCCCCTTGTTATCCTAGTCTTGTCGTGATTGTCCTATCTGTGCCACCTGTCGTGTCTTGATTAGTTCCCCTATTTAGATCTCCTAGTGTGCTCTGTCTTTTGTCGGTTCATTGTTCCACTCTGTGAATGTGCTACTTATGTGTTCCTACCTGTCAGCCTCCTGAAATATCGTGTCCTTGTAACCCCTCAAAGAAGTCGTTGTACTACCGTGAGTGTTTGTTAGTAGTTAGTGTTCAGAGTCTTTGTCTACCTTGTTTATTGTGTTTTAGAGAGTTATTCAGCGTCTACCCTAGTCCTTGTTTTCCCCCTCGTGGGTTTTGTTTTCCCCTTTTTGTGTTAATAAACCCTGTGTTTGTTACATCCTGTCTGCATCTGAGTTCATCCCAACCCGTCCACACAACAGCCACGCCGCATTGCTGCAGTAATTCAGGCAAAAGGAGCCCCAACTAAGTATTGAGAGCTTTAATTGCTCATACTTTTCATGTTCATACATTTCATTTGGCCAAGATTTCTAAAAATCCTTTCTTTGTATTGGCATTAAGTAGTATTCTAATTTTCTGAGATACTGAATTTGGGATTTTCCTTAGTTGTCAGTTATAATCATCAAAATTAAAAGAAAGAAACATTTGAAATATATCAGTCTGTGTGTAATGAATGAATATAATATACAAGTTTCACTTTTTGAATGGAATTAGTGGAATAAATCAACCTTTTGATGATATTCTAATTATTTGACCAGCACCTGTAAATACATGTATGCTCTGTCATAAGTCTGTGTCCGTTCAGTTTCTTTGCATTTAAATTTTCCCCTTGTTTGCCTGATGTCTCAATTATTCGATTATTTACTCAATTCCTTATTTGATAATTAGTTCCTCTTTACATGTTCTGTTTTACCCTGCAAATGTGTTAAAGCCCTGCTTCCTTAGTTCATTTGTCTGTTCTCATATATGTTTCATGGTTTTGTTTCCCTGTTATTCCCTGTTAGTTTGATATATGAATAAAGTCCGTTTTTTGTTTACATTGTGTCAGGGAAATGTGCTGTGAAGCTCTTTATTAGTTGATAGATAGGGAGTGCAAAGTGTATTCCCAGTAGTGATGCATGCTGTACGTTGTTTCTTTCAGACACATTTCGCAGCCACCTAAATAACAAAATTAACAATTAACGTGCACATAGGTAATTTAATTCCAGTCATAAATTCTGAGGAACAGAAGTTTTGTGAATTGAAATACCACGCAGTAATTTAAAACCTTTAGTAAACAGGTTGAGTTCTCTAATTAGTAAACATAAAATACATTACAAGAACTTGAAGAACCCAAACTTTTTAAGTAAAAAACAAAAATGATAGATAATTTTTATTTGTTTTATAATTAAAATACATTTGACAAACTGGACATCTATTTAAGTGAATAGCAACAAAGCTAAAGGGTAATTAAAATAATGAACATTTTTAATGTTACAACTGTTTTGGGTTATGACAGTAAACTTACCCTTGTCCAGCTCTTCTGTTGAAGAGTCAGTGAGTGACGCCATCTACTTTGGGGCGCACTGCAGAGGCGGTTCCCCTATCTATTTTGGGACGTACTGCACAGGCAATGCCCCCATCTACTTTTAGATGCACTTCATAGGTAGGATGCCCATTTATTTTGGGACGCACTGCACAGGCAATCACCCCCATCTTCTTTGGGACACCCTGCAGAGTAAATATCCCCACTTTCTTTGCGATGCACTGCACAGGCAATGCCCAATCTACTTTGGGCTGTGCTACACAGGTAATGGCCCTATCCACTGCTGCACTCACTGCAGAGTCAATGCCCTCATCTGCCTTGGGACTGATTTCACAGGCAGTGTGCATCCACTTTGGGACATGCAGTACAGGCAAAATCCCCAATATACTTTGGCACTCATTGCACAGGCACTGTCCTGTATTTTGAGACTCACAGCAGAGCTAATGTCCTCAGCTACTATAAAGACTCACAGCAGAGTTAATGACATTGTGTGCAGTTAAGGTCACCGCAGAGTCAAAGCTGCCAGCTGCTGATAAACACCCTGAAGTCAATGTTGTCAGCTGGTGATGAACATTCTTGTCAAAGACTTCAGCTTAGAGGACTTCTTGCACCTCCTAAAGATCTAAAATGCAAATAAAAACAAATATTATGAATAAAACCCATATTATAAAATGGATAGTTCTAGTCCTTGATTCTGATTGGTTGAGCTGCGTTTGAGGCTGTTGTTAATACACCTTTGTTTACATCTGTTGTTTCCCGGCAACCACTTTGTTGCACCCAACCGTTTCAGAGGAACTACATCGTTTGGCAGAAGAATATCTATTTTTCATAATATCATAAAATTGTATTTGCTTTGTTTTATTTTGTGAAATCTTACATGTATAGTATAACCGTTTTATAAAAGCAATTGAGTGAAGCCGTGGTCTACAGTAAATTCAAGGTAAACCATGGCGGGGTCTAGTGCTTTATTTTAGGGTTTCTTCATTTAACTTAATTTACTTTGTATCTTGAAAAATCTTTTTTTTTTTTTTAAACGATGTAAATAAATTTGTTTCTGATCTTCACAGTGACATCTAATTATAAAGCTATTATGGCCTACGTCTCCAGAATGTACACATCAATTTGTTTATACTCTATGGAAGTTATTAAATATTTATGGCTTCTAATTATTATGAACAAATACTTTAACCATTCTTAAATTCTTTGTTAAGAATAGTTACTACAAAGCTGGCATGGAGGTATATTTAACAAAAGTCACTATTTATGACTGTTAATTATATAAAAATATATAAAATTATAGAAGTAAGCGTGTATGTGGCATTGTTTCTGACAGCTCCAGGTCTGTGATGCACTGTCAGTGAATTCTTTGCTTTATTTCGTTCACTCCTTGTTTTTTATATTACACTCAACTTCCATGCACTATGGAAATTAGAGAATAGTGAACAAGTGAGCGATTTCTGGCACAGCAACAGAGTCGACAACGAGTGCTGGAGTCGAAGCCGACTCAGGGCTATTTAAGGCATGACATTTCAGTTTGTGGGTGTGCAAAAAACTACAGGTTTTGTGCCAGCTTCACAAACTGAATAAAACCTATATTTCAAATAATCTTTTCAGATAATATAGCTTATGTATGGTGTAAAAATACTGGTTTAACTTTATAATGTTTAGGGGGGGGAAAAATCATCACGCATGCATTATTAGTGCTGGAATATTTTTATTGTGTACTGTAAACAGATCAGAGGACACACCGTGTGACCGCAATCAAATAAAAAACAAAATGAAGTGAAATAAAGCTTAGATGTCATTAATTGTGAAAGAAGGATTTCCTAGACCAGCTCTAGTCATCTGTCATACATTTGTCATAAAATAGTTTTTAATTGTAAAAAATTCATACACTAATACAAGATTAAGTATTACATAAAATGAAATAGAGATGACTACATCTGAAGACTAAACAATGTTTCAAAAGGTGAGTGACAATAAATCATCTTTCTGAATGGAACACTGACAGATAATTTCATTGACACTTATTGAGATTTGATGACATTAGAGGACATACCTATTGCAGACATCAATAAAGTGCATGCTTTGATAAATACAAACCCTGCTTACCATTAATAAAAATAATTCTATTCAGACTATTAATGCAATTGTGTAAGCTATATCAAATGATGATATTTTATTAAGCTGTGATTGCTCTTGTCGTCTTTTCTTTTTGATCTGTTCTTTTCAAGGCACTTTATCTTGGCCTACAGTTTGTATGCTTTTATAAAAAAAATACCTTTGCCAAATCTTTAATATCAACTGAATATCAAACTGATTTGAAAGTTCCTCCGTTGTGATATCTCATTATAGGCTCACTACTGTAACAAATAAGTTGTTTGTTAATAATTCACACATATTTACATCAATGATAGTTTGATAAAAATATAAAAAGTATCAGGATACTTCATATTATTCTGTTATTTATTTCACATATATTTTTGTAAAACTGTAGAATAATCAGATAAATTCTGTAGCCTGTAACCTTAATAAAATGATCACACATACAGCAGGGCATGTTTTTTTTTTCCTGTTCATTTAATACTTACTTTTTTTTACAATGATCTTTTCTAAGGTATAAGTGCTTTATTGCTTTCTGGCTCAAAATGTGTTTGATTTGAGTGTTGAATTGCAAAACAAAAATAAAAAATAAAAATGATTCTTCAATATGAAACAATATGAATCAGTGTGCAAAACTACCCTGTACTCTCTTGTAAATGTTGCAAAGTTATTTTAGTAGTCCTTCCATCTTCCATCCATCCATCCATTCATCTAAATATATCAACACCCTTTTATTCAGACTTTTTGATCCACCCTATAAAAATCTACATACACTTACGACAACAGTTTCAATGAAACCATATTAAATGCTCTGATACAGATTCTCTGCCCTACACTTTCCCATTATCCTCTGATTCATGCTGATATTTAAGCCTTTCTCATCACAAATAAGTGAAATATCCCATGTAACATACCAACACACAAAAATACTCATACACACACAATAATGCACACCCCTTGTGTCAATATCTCTCATCTTAAGGCTAGTTCACACTCCCAGCTTCTTAATCCTCCAGGACGGTCCTTTAACCCAACCTACACAGCCAGATCACCTGGTCTGACTCGGTTACTACTAGTACCACTAGTCTTGCTAAGTCGGCGCTTGTCTTTGAAGCAGCCTGGTTGGGAGGATGGTGTGGAGGGGGCACTGGGTGTCATCTCACCCGGGACTCGAACCTCAGGGCTCTCGTAGCTCATCTGCAGGAAGTCCACAGCTGGCTGAAGATCACTGTGGCTGTGATGATCTCGCTCTGTGGCCATGTTGACGGAGTTCTGCTGGTGAGCCAGGCGGTTGGTGAAGGGCTGGCAGGTTTTGTGGATGTTCTGAAGATGGTGGTGATGAAGATGCGGGGGTGATGTTGGACCTGGGCTTGATGCTAGGCACTGGTTGAAATCTGGGGGTGGGGTGCAGGTTTGGGAGGGATGTGGCTGAGTCTTCTCAGGCAGATCTATTGGAATACTTGTCTTGCTGTGTAGGACTAAAGAACCAACTTTGGTGTTTTTGCCATTGACATCATTGGCGTGTTTGTCAGCATATTTTCGAAGGCATTGCTTGCACTGTTTCCATGCAAGGTGGTACAGTTCTAGCACGCTCAGAAGCAGTGAAACAGCCGCCACCACCAGCATAAACACAATAAAGACGTTTTTCTCAGTTGGACGGGACATGTAACAATTCACACGGTTGGGACAAGGTGACATGTCACAAGGATACAGAGCATTCAGGAAGATTCCATACATCATGTACTGGATAACAATGAAGGTCACTTCCATGATCAAGCGGATCACAATACTCAGGACGTACGTCCGTAGCAGCGCACCCTTTAGGCGAAACGTTGTCTTTGTATCATCAGCCTTTTTCTTTCTGTTCCAAATATTGCTTCTCTCCATTGCCGTCCTCACCCTTCTCCTCCTGCTCCCTCTGTTTCCGCTTCTCCTCCATGCGGACGATGTGCATGGCGTGGCCCATGTAGATGAGGGACGGTGTTGATACGAAGACAATCTGCAGCACCCAATAGCGGATATGGGCAATGGGGAAAGCTCGGTCATAACAGACGTTGGTGCAACCGGGTTGTAGTGTGTCACACATGAAGTCGGACTGCTCGTCGCCCCATGATGATTCCGCCGCTGTGCCCAGCACCAGGATACGGAAGATGAACAGCACGGTCAACCACACCTTCCCCACTGATGTGGAGTGCTCCTGCACCTCTTCCAGAAAATTACCCAAGAGACTCCAGTCCCCCATCACTCCACACCAATGCTAAGAGAGAGCAAAAAAGGTAAATCAACACTGATATTGACCCATGAAATGGTGTCATGGTAGCAACATTTGAAACCTATTTAATGTGTATGGGTGATTGATGGATAAGTATTGCTGCTGAATATATGATAACAAGGAAGGCTGAGTCTCTTCAAAAATGCATTTCAAAAGAACGTAACAACAAAGTTGATAAATTTTACTTTTGTTTAAATCAGTTAGCCCACAAATAAAATTCAGATGCACATGTTTACTATTATATTATTATTATTATTATTATTATTATGCACACGGTCGACCAGTGGAGTTTTACAGTTTTTTCAAATGCTTACATACATTTTCAAAACTTTGCCTCTTTTTCTTTCAAAACTTAAAACACAAATCCAAGAATTGCACACACAAAATTAAAAAAATCTTTTTTTTTTTTTTTTTTTACAAAATAAAGCACTGCATTCAAAATAGCACAAACACATCTCAAGAAATCAACATTTGCCATAATATTAGGTCCTGTTAAAATTAGTGTTACAGAATTGTGTGTTGCGTTTTGCAAAAAGTGCTTTATGAAATTGAAAACTGAGTCAAAGGTCGATAATTAGCGTATGGTTTTGCAGATTTGTTGTGTGGTTTGGGTGATTGAGTGTTAAGTTTCAGAAATTGTGTGACATCGTACGTAAAGATTTTGTTTGTGAGGGGTGAAAAAAAAAATCTGTAATCCACGCACATACAAACTGACCAATAAGAATGGATATTCAAGTGACACAATGTTGTTTGCTACCATTTAAAATTCTAATGAGAAAGGCACCAGGATATAGCAAAATTGGTCTCTTTCCAAGAAAATCGTGCTTTTTATTATTTACAAGTAATCTTATTTTAAATCCTGACATCAAAAAAGTCTCTGTATCAAAGTGAGCAGTAACCATACAGGCCTGTACCGTCAACTTTTAGACTAATTGTATTGCGACATCAAGCCTAATGTGATTATAAGGTAGAGAGAAACTTTAGTTGGATTTAGTCAAAATGGATGAAGTCCAAATTAATGAGGAATCCTCACAAGAAACCTCATTTAAGTGAGACAAATCAACAGGGATGTACATTTCCCGCAGGGACTAAGTGAAAAATGGAGTTCAACGCTTATGTGAGTAGATGTTTGATGCAATGGGGCTCTCTATGTCTAATTGTTAAGTCTGTAGATGGCGCTGTTCTGTTAGTTTAAGTCATGTTGCTACAGTTTTTTTTTTTATTCGCTTTGGTACTATTTTCACAAGTAAGGTGTATTTTTTCAGAACTCTTAGTACAAAAATCCAAACAGATCACAATTTTAACATCGTTCGTCATTCTTTCTAAAATCTAATCTCATAATTTCATTACAGTTATACATATTTCCATCCACTCAATCATTCTTTCAAAACATAAGATTATTGTACATATATATTGAGAACATTTGATTTCATCATCAAAACACAACAATATGATCTAGGCTACTTTCAATTTAGTTATTTTAATAATCAGTTCATTCAAGAGCAAACAATGCAAGATACATCTTTCAAACCACCTTGATCAATTAATTACAGTAATACAGACAATAAATGCCATGTCAGAAAATATACTTACATTACCTAGCTTGCATAAATCTCATAAAATCCATAATTTTTGTTAAAGTATTCATACAGTGTGTTACTGTATCAAAAGGTGTTATGAAGGTATGACATGGCCATAAGGTTTTGTGCTAGAACAGATTTTACTGGCAATACAGTATGACATATAACTGAATCAATCCTGTAACTGCACTTTCCAGTTGTGTTATAGTAATGTGCAGTCTCTAGCATAGTAAGGCCTCTGTGTAAAGTATCACATAGCATTATGTAATGTAAAATGCTGTATTTGATGCCATCTGTCTCCCTTCTTCTGATACATCTCTGATCTTTCTAGCTCCTCTCTCTTGTTTCCCGCTGTATGTTCACAAATGGCAAAACACATAGTTTTACAAATGAGGACATCCTCAAAGTTGTGTGTGTGTGTGCGTGTGTGTCCATGTGTCATAGTTTGTCCCCAAAATATAGGTAAGTACTAGGTACACACACACACACACACACAGGTATTCCTATAATTATTGTGACATTCCATAGGATTAATGTGTTTTAGAGCATGCTGTACAAACTGTAAATTCTATGCCCCTACACTAACCCTACTCCTAAACCTACCCTTACAAAAAATTGTATTTCTCATAGACATTTTGTCCCATAACAAAGGGTTTACATGAACAACACACACACATGTACAAAATAGTGGTTATCATCTATGATAAATCACTTATAGTGCAAAAAACAAACAAACAAAAATTCCTTACATTTGATTGTCAACAAATGATTCACTGACTGACCATTAAGATGAGTTAGATTAAACAATAGACAAGTGTATGAAACTGAATGAGAAATGATATTGCTATCTATTAGTTTATTATTAAAAACCCATCAAACTTCTTTTTGTGAAAAATGTGCTCGCTGCCAAATCTAGAAAGACTGTTCTTGTGATCCACTTAAACATTTTCAGAGGTTTCACATGCTGTGCGTCATGTATTGTATATTTACAGTATAGAGCCTGAGAGGAGACCACCGTTCTAATTTTAGTCTGGCCTGCCCCATTTTTGGGGGTAGGATGGGAACAGTGGTCTTGGCAGGGTAGGTCAGGGCAAGGTGATGCCAAGGGCCCGGAGAACTGCCACTCTGAATGACCCTGTCCAGGCCTAGATAGAGTGATCATTTTACCACAATACAGATGTCTGTCAGCTATATCATGTGTGCCAGCCTTTGTGCTCCTGTTTTTGTTTCTGTATGAGTGATGATGCTGCATGGACTAACTGAACCTCTCAACACAGAGACAAATCAAACAACATGTCAATGTTCCAAGTTCAGACAACTGTGGCAGATCTATCTATCTATCTATCTATCTATCTATCTATCTATCTATCTATCTATCTATCTATCTATCTATCTATCTATCTATCTATCTATCTATCTATCTATCTATCTATCTATCTATCTTGAAATCAAATTTTCTTAAGCTTTTTTTCACCATTATTTTTTAGATATTTTGGGAGAACAAAAATAAAAACTTTCCTAAATAGATGCTTTTTATAGTACTGTATATTCTATATTACTTAAAGTAAATAAACTCCTTCAAAAGTTTCCTCTCTGTTTCTGTAAAGCTGTCAAACATGAGCTCAGGTGTATTAATCATAGACACTATCATTAACACTGTCCAGTGTTGCTCTGCTTCCCAAAATATCATCAGTGAGCACTGTCCCATTTCCATAAATGCCAGTCCAGCCACGTCAATCTCCCTTTAAATAGTTCACTAATTCCGCAAAGCATCTTGTTTATCTCTTAATTGATTAGTTAATTCTAAAAGAAATTGATACAGTTGATCTAAATGCTTAAAAGGTGTGAGAACAATGAGAAAGTGTGTTGTGTCTTTTGCTCTGACACACATATTGATCTTCTTTTCTTTGGGTCTGCATGTGCCTGTTTTAGTTGTTTTCTTTAGCACCAGTTAAGGTTACCTCGGAAAGGGCTTTCGATTTAATGCTATTTACAGGATGTTGTCACTCAAATACCCATTAAACCTCAAATGTTTAATGAAGCACAACTGCGGCCACACTAGAGAGTTCACTTTTAAAGTGTATGTGTGTGTATGTGTCTGTGCCTGTCTCTGCTCTCACACCCATCCTGTACCAAACCCTGTTTTGCTAGTACTGTCCAAATAAGGTCAGACAGTTTTGAGCAGAGGCCCTCCTACTTTTTGAGCAGATTTAAAATAGTCAGATTGTCTGATTAGTATTTAGTGAGAAAATTAAAGAAGTGGGCACTAAGGAAATAACTGGAGTTTATAGTATAAAGCAGCCTATTTTGTTGCACTCACTTTAATGTATATGCTGATTTTATTATTACTTTTTATCATCTTGAATTTTTTCTTTTATCTTTTGGGAAATATATAGCTGAAAATGTATATTCCTTAGTATTTTTTGTTAAATTGTCCCAAATGTACTTGAGACATTAATTTTAACCTGATAATTTCCTGTGCATGGCAGGGTCCTGTTCTTTAAAATAGCTACTCAAGAATAGGGCAGTGAACAGCTGACTGAACAATGAAATCTTACTATGTGTCAAATCTAATTATGAAAATTTATCAAACGCAAAGAGGAAATTGCTGTCTTAAAGGGGTTGGTTCACCCAAATTTTTTTTGATGAAATCCAAAAGCTTTCTGATCCTCCATAGACAGCAAGGAATACCACGTTCAAGGCAAAGAAAGGTAGTAAGGATATCGTTAAAATAGTCCATGTGACAGTGGTTCAACCCTAATTTTACGAAGATATGAGAATACTTTTTGTGTGCAAAGAAAATAAAAATAACGACTTTATTCAACTATTTATTTTCTTCTGTGTCAGAATTCAACACAAGTTCACATCAGAATTACACCACATGCGTGTGCATTCCTCTGCTTGCAAACAAGAAACAGTGCATTTGATTTCTACGTCAGCAGCACCACATGCATGCATTGTGTTACTCTTGTGAATGTGCAATGGAAATGGACATGGAAGAAAATAAATTGTTGAATAAATAAATTGTTGAATATGAATGTTGATTTCTTTGCACACAAATTGTTTTTCGTAGCTTCTTAAAATTTTGGTTAATTTTACTAATTTAACTAATGCCACATGGACTATTTATTCTTTTTGGGCCTTGTATGTGGTAGTTGCGTTGCTGGATGGTCAGAAAGCTCTCAGATTTCACTGAAAATATCTTAATTTGTGTTCTGAAGATGAAGGTGCCATAAAATGCATTGATTCAATATTTTAAATTGTTCCCTAATGTCCCCAGAATGTGTATGTGAGGTCTTATCTTCAAATACCCCACAGATCATTTTTTATAGCTTGTTGAAATTGTCACTTTTAGGGTATGAGCCAAAATGCGCTGTTTTTGTGTTTGTCCCTTTTAAATGAAAACAAGCTGGTGCTCCCGCCTCACTTTTCAGATGAGTGCGAAGCTTCAAGAGCTCATGCTCGTGGGCATACTGCTGATACAAGTAACTGGTGGTGACCATGTTACTAACCTCACATTGCTTCTAAATGTGATTTTTAACTACCACATTCCTATTCACGATCATTCTGGTAGCAGGTGTAGGCTGAATTATGAAAACAGGCAGAGAAAATGGTAGCTTTAGCAACATTAGCCTTACAGAGAGCCAAGAAGCTCTTTTGGAAAACAAAATATGATGTGTGATGCTTACTTTGTCTGTCCCTCTTTCAGAAGCAATCTTTGTAAAACTTTGTTAGGACTTTTCAGTTTTTTTTTTTTATTTCCTTCAAAAATGAAATTTCACCACCATGTCCTCAACAGTCTATGGAGACTGCTATGTCGGTGTGTGCATCCCAACACAAGACACTTGTAATGGCTCTTTGGCACTGAAATTGTACCTCCAACAGCTACAGCAAGAGAACAGTAATGGTTGACTGCTGCTTTTCACTCAGGGCTGTGTATATGCTAATAGGGCAGAGAGCGTCACAAATGGGCGGGACTTTCCAGAGTATGATGTCATCGTAGTGAGAAATTTGGAATTGCTCGACTGTTTATGATTTACTGGGATTATAAAACAGTGAATGGGTGGATTTTTACTATTAGGCTGGTTGTTTACTATTAGGCTGGTTGTTTTCACACAATGTGGCCACACAACTGTGTTCAAACACCTTATAAAAGTGATTTTTGCATTCTATGGCACCTTAAAGAATTTGCAACAATATGAGGGTGAGTACTTAATGACATCATTTAAATTTTTGGGTGAACTATCCCTTTGACTTTGTGTGCAGCAAAGCACAGGCTTTATGAATAACACTTTCTTCTAGCATTTATAGTGCTTGTTTGTCTTACTTTCTTTTCTTTTATACTAGAATATGCAAATTTGCCAATTGTGCACTCTGGTTCCTAAGAAATTCAGCGTTTCTTGTTCAGTTATGATGTTGCTAATGCATGCCATCTCAAAGGTGTTTTTTATGTGGCAGTGGCACAGTCTTTCCCCAGGGGCTGGATTCAGGAAACATTCTTAATAAGAAATTTCTTATCAACTGCCATTTTCTTCTTATTTGTTAACTTAAGAAAAAAATTAAGAATATTATGTATTCCCAAAAATTCTTCTCAAGAATATTCTTATATTTTTTCTTAAGATGTTCTTAAGAATATATTTGATATTCTTACGAACTTCATAGATTTTATTTTAAGATAAAATTTTCATAATTTCATCAGCTACGGGAACTCTGTAAAGTCGGGTGCATGTGTTATGTTGGCAAAGGCTGTTCAGAATGGCATCGGTGGGAACGGAATCTTAATCATTAAAAAAAAAAACACACACAGAATGAGGACGGATATATCCATCTGAGTCACACTGACTGGGCGATCTCTGTCGCCAGAGTGCTCTCTCTTTTTCATTCTGTCTCTCCATTTTCCTTTTTTTTCCATCTTCCTTTTCTTCTTCTCTTAGGAAGCAATTTCAAACAATATGATTTCCTCCAGACTTGCTACTTTAAGGGAAACAAGTCTCTTAGGGTCTACAAGTGCAAGGGTGTTTTCATTCCCAAACAGAGCAAAAGAATGACACGAGATAAGAGTTCATTTGTGCGGATTATTTTGCATCTGGTTAACGCACAAAATCATAAAACCAAAAAACTCTTATCTTGAGGTATTATTAGAGGTGAAAGATCGCTGTATTTCTTGAAGATAGCAAACAATGGGACTTCAGAGCGCATACACGGGTTGGTGAGATGAATGACAAACAGGAAGAACTTTCACCTACTCTCATATGATTTTCTGTTTGTGAAAGGAAAGAGGTGACATTGGTCATTGACCTTAAAGGACCTTTAATGTATCTACTCACACACTATTGTAAGCAGGTTAAATACAGAGACATTTACCCCTCAATACACAAAACCAATGTATCTGTAATTTGATATTAATATGTATTTATTAATTTATTATTAATATTTAATATTTTTGCTCCTGCTAATTAATATATTAATAATGTCATAATTTATGCAAATAAGATAGATAGATAGATAGATAGATAGATAGATAGATAGATAGATAGATAGATAGATAGATAGATAGATAGATAGATAGATAGATAGATAGATAGATTTTCTGAACTCTTCTTAAGCTTCTTTTAAATTGTTTGTTAGGAATCATCAGAGCTTCCCTTAGCCCTCAAGGATTCTTTGTCTATTCTTTATGACTGTAAGCCACTGTCAAACATTCAATAACAAAAATAAACTTAGAATAACATGCAGCCTCGCACTCCCATTTGCATCAGTTTAACAAGCTGGGAACATTGCCACAACGCCTTTGAAACATTCTAGTAGCACTTCACAAAGGTGCCAGGCACTATTGGCAAGTGATGGCATACTGCTTTTTCTCAAAGTGATCGTGTTGCTGCGGGCACACTGATACTCACACCATAAGAGGCTCTGCAATGCCCACGCATGCGGCTGCCCCCATAACTCTGAATAAATATTTATTTAAGCCCTTTCCCCTCAACCTGATGTCAGGGACTAACAGAATTAGCATGACACCACAGACTGTAGTCATATCTTTGTCCCAATATACCAGAGATGTAAACTAGGCAAGACACAAAGGCAAACACTTTGGACAATATAGTTCTAAGTTTATCCTCTGCAGAATCTGCATGATGTTTACCTTTTTTTTTTTTTTTTAAACAAGAGGCATCATAAAAATTGCATATATGAATAAATGATGAAGCTATTGCCAGATATAAGCAGTTTAAAAGTTTGGGGTCAACAACATTTTTTGTTGTTGCTTTTGAAAAAATAATACTTTTATTCAGCAAGGACACATGATATTGCTCTAAAAGGTAAAAAATGTATAAGGTTAAAAAAAATTCTGTTTCAAATAAATGCTGTTCTTTTAAACTATTCATCAAAGAAGCCTGAAAAAGCAGAACAACTGTTTTCAACATTAATAATAAGAAGAAATATTTCTTGGGCTCAGACTCTATTAGAAATAATGATTTCTGAAGGATCACGTGACACTGAAGGCTAAAGTAATGGCTGTTGAAAACTCAGCTTTCCATCACAGGAATAAATGAAATTTTAAAACATATTAAAACAGAAAAACAGCTACTTCATTGTAACAATATTTCAAGATATTATTGTATTTACTGTCTTTTTGATTGATTAAATTAAAAAACAGATTGAATTTTTTTTGTTAAAAACGTTACAACCAGTCATAACCTAGCTCTGCGATTACCTAATTAAATATCCATGTACACTGTGAAGTCACAATTACTGGACAAAGAAAGCTGTCATCATTTCCAGTTGAAGTCTAAATGTGTATATGCACTTGTGTTACTGGACTTGAACGTGCATACTAATGCTAAATGCATGCTTTAAACAACAAAGGACAGAACAACTGTTTAAGCCAGGCATTCCAGGACTGACACAGACCACTTTAATGGATGGAGAGGTCAAGGATGAGATGCTGAGGTTAGCCATATGAAGTGAGAATACCCCTCGCTTACTCAGCCCATTGCAGAACCCCATTATAAAAAGACACCCCCACATATCAACACCTGCCATCCAGTGAGATCCCTCATATGGGTCATGAAGGCAATCCTTTCTCTGCTTGTCAGGCTGCTAACAGGGTGATGTGTTTCCTTACATGGTGGTTCTGTTTCTCTCTTCACAGTCAAAGCAACTGTACTGACTGGTCTTATTAATCAAGACAGACACCACTTCACATCACATACAGGGCTTTTGTACTTTGTTATTGGGAAATGAAAGATATAGGATATATTTAACATACAGTGACGACTCTTAAAATGTATTTGGACACTCAAGCCACTTTGTATAAAGGTATGAATGCCACTGCATAAAGAAACAAAAACAATAAGACCAACAGAATTTTCAACTTTTAAGCAAAATATTTCACAAAATAAAAAAAGGTTGGATTTTTAACAAAAATGAGGGGATTAGGTCGGAAATTGTTTTTTTCTAAATTCTAGCATCATTTGTTTGTAGTTGCAACTTGGTTTGATATTTAATTTAATATTAATACATTTGTAATTCTAGGTTAAGTTGAGAATTATCTATTTATATAAGTTAAACTAATACACCAATCACAGCACAGGTGATCTAATTCGCTTTTCTACTTATTAAAATAGTCTTTGGCCAAAGTACCAAAGAAATATAATCCAACGTGATGTCATAATGTGAAATGAGATTTGATTCAGAATTCTTATTTGTGACATTGTAAAATGAATAAAAAAAAAGAAATGACATAGAAAAATCTCTAAATAAAAAAGGAAACATTAAAATGTAAAAAAAAAAAAATCCATTAATAAATTTTTAAATATTCTAAATATAATTACAAAATATTTAAATATTATATAAATAACAAAAATCAAATCAACTAATACAACAATACATTGTACAATGTCTAAAAATTATTTAATAAATAATTTAATATTTAAATATTATTTTAAATATCAATATTTTAACATTAAATAATAAAAGTACCAAAGGATCTCTGTTTGTTTTTTTTGTTTTACAAAATTCTGCATTAAACCTCAAAATAATGGAAATAAAGAAAATAATGGAAAAAAAAAGAAATGATTAAAGTGATGCATAAAAGTGAATTACCTGTCTGACTTCTGAGACTGTCTTTGGTTGAGTCTTCTGTGGTCTTGTCCTCTTCAGATGAATGAGTGGGCTGTTATTCTGTGGCCCGGCGCTCCTGTGGATGCAGCTCTGTCTGTATGACAGTGGGGATATACTGAGCAATGGAAAAAAATGGCAATGTAGCTCTATAGAAAACACTTGAGCAATTTCTGGAGTTCATATACAGCACAGGCACCTTTGTGCCCGTCTCACTGTGGGAATAAAGCACAAGCGTGGGACACTCTGAGAAATACTGGGCCATCTCAGGGAGTGTTTCAAATCCCCTCCACTCTTCCTTTCCCTCCTCCCCCTCTCTTCCTCCATCCCGCCCTCTCTCTCTCTCTCTAGTTGACCCCCCCACCCCACCCATCCCAATCTAAACCACCCCACCTGCTCCCCCATGAGAATGCACTTGGTGGCACTCTGTTCTGGTGAGAAGAATACCACAGGGTAAAGAGAGGAAGTCAGATTGTAATAGAACACAATGGCTGTTCTTCTCAGGCTGTGTGTTGGTGATGGGATGTGATGCCTTGTGCTCGTGTCACTTTATGTGTTTGTTGAAGTTTGAAGTTTTACCCCCTGTCCTGACCCTTTCATGCAACAACCACACAAAGATATCGCACCACACATGCACTTCCACATGTAAACTATGACTTCCATTTTAACAAGTAGTTCTCTCCCTCTTTCTCTATATTTATAATTGCATGAGGTTGTGTTAGGGATGCACCGAAATGAAAATTCTTGGCCGAAACCGAAAACCGAAAAAGAGAAAACCAAGGCCGAAAACCGAAACCGAAACACCGAAAGAAATTATGCCAATTATTAGTACTATTGCATTTATTGCTATGACCGTGTACTAACTTTACTAAAATTAAGACATTGCAATTGCATAAATTAATATTAAAGTTTCAAAGATAATTACAATTACATAATTTATTTTAAAAAAACATAAAAATACATAATTACAAATGATGCAAATATTTATTAAGCACATTGCAACAATGCACAGTATAAAATAAAATTCAAACTAAACATTTATCCCACTCATGTGTATATTTAATAATAATGTACAGGCCTACTGGCCTGCAGAAAGGTTTTAAAATGAACAGTTCTCTCATAAAAACAAAGTGCATTTAGGTGAAGTGCATTTGAAATTTTTCTCTGTAGCACTAGAAAGTGCATTACTTCTCCAGTTGGCAAGACTGTTATCACTTCTGGGGATGGGGACTTCAGACAGATAACCATCTAGCTGTTAAGCAGTTGAGCTCCTGCACTTGGCGCTTCTCCGTCTCCACGCGGGTTCTCCGCATCCAGCGCGGCCTGGATCATTTCTCGTGCGCGCTGCCTTATTTCCGCATCCAAGTAATGATCTTTATAACGCGGATCAAGCACATTCGCGATGAAGTGCAGAGGATCCGAAAAGATCTCGGTGAGAAGTGTGCTAACAGACTCTATAGGACTGTACTTTTCTTTGTTTTTACTTCGTGGTCCGTCTTAATCTCTTTGTTAGGAGACGCTTTAGTGCTGCGAATAAAGGAATAAGAAGAGAGAGAATGTTCTCACTGGTGTTAAGTGAATGTCGCGGGGAGCTCGTGGTCTTTGCTATGCAGGTGCACGTGCAGGTCGCGGTTTCTGTTTGCGTCATCACAACATTTCGGCGTGTTGTTTCGGTGATAAAAGTCTATCGGCCGAAAACCGAAAAGGCCATTTTCGGCCGAAAATTTTCGGTGGCCGAAATTTCGGTGCATCCCTAGTTGTAATAGCTCAGTGCAGTTTTTATTTACAATGCAAAAGCACACTAGTTAAATCAAATCAAAATTATTATTTCATATATAAGGGACATTTCAACTGAATCAGTTATCACAGTGTGATATTTTACAACATTTTAAATTTCATATTAAAAGGGGGAAAAGGGTCTTGAGTGTGGGTAAATAACAACAGGTTTTTTTTAAGAATGTTTGAATGCTTTATTCTTTTTTTTTAAACTAAAATCAACTGAAACAGATTATCATTTAATTTTTTGGTTGTTGTACATATTGCAGTAATTGGGGCATTAAATGTTCAGCGCATGGCACTAAAAGGTTAATACTCTTATTGTGTTTGCAAAACAACATACTATTTCCACCTACACTAAGCCCTCCGACAAATCAACCAAAAGTGTATTTTATCATGACACGTGTTTCACAGGACTTATTCACAAGCACTCCACTGCACAGGTGAGCTACTGAGCAAGTTTACTACATCAGAAAAGTTATGCATACGGAGATGGATATGTGATGTAAATGTCAAAACATACTGATTTTTAAAACATACAAAAAGTGTTTTGAGGTCATATTATTGTGCAAGGAGCCTCACAAAGTAAATTGTGTGTGAACTTTTTGGAGTTGTAGATGTTTTTGGAGGTGTAAAATGTAGGTAGATGCATAGGTTGGCAAATTATGACAACTAAAGCTGAAATTATTGGCACCTATAACTCACAAAATGGGCATTGAGTTATATAGCAACACTCTGGCAATTACCACGACATCATAACATCCTGCTTGTGAGTTTAACACTCACATTATCTACAGAAAATGTACAAGTGTAGTAGTTTTTCTTCATGAGCTGAACAATACGATGCATTACAATTCAAAGTAACAACAATGATTGTATCAGTACACTACATATAGGATAATAAAATCTTGTACCTGATTACATGATCCCTTTTTCTTCTTCATTCAGGTCTCCTTTTCTCTCCCCATCACTTAGTCTTGTTAGGCTACTGTATCCAAGGGAGAATTAAATTTAACCAACTTTACGGAGACTAATTTAAACAGAAGCCTGAGCTATAACCCCTCTCTCTCTTCACTTCTCTTTCATTGCTTCTGCTGCTCATCGGCTGAGAGCCAGAAGATGTATGTCAGCTTTATATAATGGCAATCTTTTAGGTTTCATTCCTCCTTGCTTAAGGGGCTGTGTGTGTTTATGTTTGTGTGCACGTGTCTGTCTGTGTGTGTGTGTGTGTGTGTGTGTGTGTGTGGTATTTGAGTACTTCTCACAGCTGGGTGCATGTGTGTTTGTGTCTCTGTGTGTGTGTGTGTGTGTGTGTGTGTGTGTGTGTGTACAGCATAATGTGCACAATGATGGTAATTTGGTGTAAGGCACACCAAAGATTACAAAGGGCTGATGATGTTTTTGTAATTAACAGATCACTCACTTATTAAGAGCCATAGAGAAATAGAAAGCAAGGAAAAACAAGCAAATGGAAAGCTTTCTTGAGAAACCCCAAAAGTGACGAGGGACAGTTAACAAAGGACATAAATATAAGGGGTGTACAGAAATTGTGTCAATATATTTAAGAGACTGAAACATAAAACAGATGCATTAGATGCACATATTGTGTTCTTCATAAAAAGAACAAATCAGCACAATTGTGAAATATAACAAATCTATACCTGTTACACATGCACACATAATGCCCTCATGACTTTTGTCTCAGTCACCCTGTTTGTAGAAAAAATGATTGGTGGATGTTGGCGAGTGGAACAAAACAATATCTACGTCATATGCTCGTGTGACCCATTTTAATGATGCTCACAGAAATTCTCCAGACATCGGTTCGACATGCAACAGTTATCATCAGTCTGGTGATGGCACTGAGGATTAGGTTAGTGACGCACCATAAGAATAGGTTACAAATAGAGTGTAACATCTTCATTAGGTCTCCAATTCATGACTGCTCTTAATTCTGACCCTCGATATTGTGAATTTTGTATTTAGTTTATACTATAACGAATAATCATGTATTTCAGACAATGTCAGCATCCATTTAACAGAATAAACCACATTAGTCATCAATTAAAATAACTTGGAATTTCCTCCAACATTATTCCAGTCTTCAGTGTCACGTGATCATCTAAATATCATTCTAATTTGCCGATTGCATGCCCAAGAAAGAGTTCTCATTATTTTCAAAGCTGAAAAACAGTTAATAGTAGAAACTGTAATGCATTTCTTTCTGTTTTTATGAATGGAAAATTAAAAAGAACAACAATTATTTGAAATAGAAATAGTTATTTTACCATATTTTTCACTAATGTCCTCACAGTTTAGAATTAAGTTTTGGATTACTTTTTTATACTGAAATAACCTTGGTGGAATATGGCTCCCTTTCAGTCTTAAATGAACATTAAACATGCACAGACAAAATCATGAAGAAAAGAGAGTGCCACGGATGCCTTCTATGCCCTGTTTAAATCCCAGAGCCTCCTGCCATCTCTTGACATTTATCTTTTTGCCTTAACTAGAAAAAATAATCCTGGTTTCAGTATGTGTGTGTGAAGAGAGAGAAACAGCCAGAATCAACAACTAAGCAACTTACATATGCATATTATATGTCTCATAACTGAAAAAAATGTACAACTGCTGCAAAATTGCATATACGCATTTACACATTTGCTTATCAAAACAATCATGGATCACATAATTAGAAAACAATTTCCAAAGTGTATCTCAGATCTTCTATACCTATTCTGAAACACACACAAAAATTCTGTACCCTTTACTGTAAATATGCTACATATATGATATACTGAAACATAGCTAAGGCAAAGCAAGCAGAGATGTGCAAAAAGCACTTTTAAAAGCACATTCCACCCCAACAAAAACACTGCAATCAACACTTTCAGAGCCGGCCCAGGAAAGAAGGAGACTGACAGACGTTATTCTAAGAGAAAGGAGGAAGTTGGACATGCAGATGCTCTGTTTTTCTGCACTGGAACTGAAACATGGATTTCGGTGGACAGACACGACCATTCAGACAAACACAGGAAAGGAGCCACCTTGAGACAGTGACTCCAGGCATGTGTAGGCTAATTTGGCTAATTTCATTGTCAGTTCAGCTAATTTAATCAGAATGGCACAAACAATGCCAAGGAGCAAACAAAAAGACACGATATATAGGCCACCCTGAATGCACTGTAAGTCACTTTACATAAAAGCCAAATGCATAATTCTAAATGTCAAATGAACGGGCCCTGATGTCTAGTTTATCCTGATGATAAACTTTAATTTATAGTCCAATAAAGGTTTAACCTTTTTTAAATTTCTGTTTGCATTTTATTTCTGTGAAACTGAAGCAAAAATATTTGAAGTTGCAACAGCTATAAAGACAGACACAGAATGACATAGTGAGAACAGAAATGAAGAATGAGAAAATAAGACAACAAATGGAGAGAGAGTGGGAAATTTAGGAAAGATGGAGAGTGCTTTTCATGGCGTTAGTTTGTCACATCCTCTGATAACATTGTTTTCTGTAGTGGTTCAGTGGTGGGACATCATATTTTTAAGCTCGGCATCTAAATGGCCATCAGCCTCTTTTCCTTGTATATCCTCTACTACTCCTTTGACCCTTCTAGAGGGGCATTGTAAGGGGGACCCCCTGGATCACGATTTTAGCCAGAGCCTAACAAAACTTTTAGTTCCATTGACTTCCAATCATACGCATGTGAATGCATCAGACCGGAAACACAACTCCGTGGAAAGATATTTCACATTTCACTGCATAGCACAGTTCAAGCTTGGCCTGCGAATTCGCATCACGTTGTTCATTGTTCATTTTTGGGTGAACATTACCATTAAACCCACAATAAAAGCCACTTATACCTAAAATTACAAAAATTCTATGGCTTTTTATGATCTTTTAAGATCCAGAGTTTTCCCACAGACCTTGACTCCATCGTTGCCATTCACTACTTTCTCCTGTTTATTCTGTTCCTCATTCACCCCCCTTCTCTACATTTTGTCCCCTCATCTTTTGCTTCATCCATTGTTTTAACAGCATCTCAGCATTGGCTCCCTAGAGTGACCAGTGCTACACTTACAGGAAGTCCAGCGTCTGCTTCCTGTCAGGTTGAAGAGAACAATCAATCATTTCCTCTTTTGACCTTCACAAATAAGTCTGGCCATGTTATATGCTTGTGTGTTTATAGTAGTTTGTACATAACAGGGCTAGAGAACATTTACACATGTGAACCAGACTTCTTGACCGTTTACAAGTGGCTCTTATTGTACTTGGTGATCTCTGTTTCCTTTTTTTCTGTTGAACAGCAGTCAGCACAGATCTATAAGGGAACCTGGATAATAAGCTGCTTGATATGGCATAGACTGACTGATAAAATATCCTTGTTTGTGTATTAGATAATCATTTGATTTGCCAAGTTTGCAAGATTAGCTGCATTAAATCATTGTACGCTTTTCAGATTTGTTGGAGATGGCAAAATTTAAAACATTAATAGTACTTTCAAGGTTCACACACACATATAATCTCTAACAATAAATAATAATAATAATAAAAAAAACATTTCATCTTCAGATATATTATTAAAAAATAAATAAAACAATACTTTTATTGTTTCTCAGTTATTTTGGTAAAACAAAATTAATGATGAAAATGAATAGGGTTAAACTTAGACTAAATACCACAGCTTAATAAGGAAAACTATTTGAATGGCTATGTTGTGTCTTGTTACTGATTGGTTTACCAAACCAAATTCTCTAAAACAATAGATTGGTGTTGTGAGTCATAACTTTCTCAAGAGAACTTTCAGAGAGTTGGTTCTCTTGCCTTGATTTTAAAACTGGCTCAGTTGAACTGAATATTATTAATTCCCTGGTATTAATGCAATGTGAATGACTCAAACAACAGAATGCTGAAGCACTGGTTTAAATAGTCGGCTCCCACACTTTTCGGCAGTTTGTGCTTTTGAACCCTTTGTGACAGTAACTTCCATAGGAAATCACTTGTTCATTAGAAGTTTTGAATTTCAATTTGAGGAAGGGGAAGCTTGTAGCTGCTTGTACGTATGCCTGCCGCAGCTCGGGTTCCCTGTCTGTCATTCTTTCTCATGCGTGGAGTCTGTTTTCCCAGTGGAGGTTTCTAACATTATTCTGGAATTTGTCTCTAGTACATTACTCTAGTAATGAAGTAATCAGAAATGGAGAGCTATTTTCCTTGCTTACATTTTTATTTATTTATTTATTTGCTCTTATTTTGTTTTGTTTTGTATTTTATTACTATATTACAGAATGCTGTTGTTTTCCGGATATTAGCGAGCTGTATACAACACCAGCAGCACAATTGCTTTTATTCAACTGTTAAATTAGAAGTTAATAATGAGCAACTTACATTTTAAACACAATATTGAGATTTGTTTGATCCGTTTTTACTCTGCAAACAAAAATATTTGAAAACGAAGTAAAATCTAAATTGTCAGTCCCTGGCTCCCAACAGGAGAAAGTAGTGGGGTTTCACTCTTGAATGAATCAGTCGCCCCTTTCACACATACTGATTTTACTGGTAAGTTACCGTTAAGAGACCATGTGTACACAGGACCTTTTCAAAAATACTGTTTAATTAGTTCACAGCAATTTTCCAGTATGATAAGTCGTAAACATTTCCCGTCAATTACCTGTAAATCTCCTCTGTGTAAATACAGAACAAGAATACCAGAATGAGCATGTACAAATTCAGAATACACTAATGTAAAACATCTATTCTGGGCCTATTTAACTGCTCTGGGCCAATCATAACATTCTGATGCAGATGACGCATTTACTGTGTGCTGTGTAGTTCAATTTGAAGTCGTCTAATATGATGTCCCTGGGCCAAAAGCAGCTGCATGAATGTGAATATCTGATACAAAAATGAAAATATCAACAAAAAAAACTGAACATGCATACCCCTCCATGTGAACAAACACATCACTGGGAGGTGAAGACTTAGATGCCATTTCTGGTCAATGATCTCACAGAATTAAAAAAGATGTGTGAACAGTTCTTTACCAGGCTAATGGTGCTCTTTAAAGAGGCTAATGTTTTTTGGCGGTTAAGTGAATGACCATTTATCAACTTTTCAAATATAGATCATAGATTTCAAGCATAGATCACAGTAACGTAGCGCTGGTGCCTTTTTAATTCAGATGAAACGTCTAATGCATTATAAGTGAGTGGCTATATTGTTGTCGCAGGTTTCATTTCAGTATGGTCAGTTAAGCACATTGGTCCGAGAGTCTGGCATATCAGCAGGTCAACAGAGGTGAGGGTGTGTCAAATCTGTCTAGAGGAAGAACGGAGAAGGCCAGGTCTTTCACCTCCGTCCAAAATCAACATTTGTTCCTGTGGCATACACAATTGTGGCTGGGCAGCGCCGGCCGTCACACCCATCGAGGTGTTCTTTATGACCACAACCGGTCGACCAGCACAATGACCTCAGCGCAGTTACCTGCTCCATACACCCATAAACACACCACGCGTAATCATGCGAACACACACACTAATCAGGAATTTAGGTTGGCTCAGACTGATGTCCGTTTGGGTGAGTCAAAAACAGTGTGTATAAACTGTGATCGCTGAGAACAGTTTGTGTGTACATGGAGGGAAGTGAAGAGAATGCTTTGTGTATTCGGATAAATTAATTAAACAATCATTGGAAACGGTCGAAAATATAATTCCCAGAGGAAGTGAGGCTCAGTTCAGGAATAATGAGGAGAAATGAAGATATATGCTGGAGGTGTGAACAGGGCTGAGAGTTCATAGGAATGATTTTATTTCAAAACTTCAAGTTTAAAAGTAATATATATATATGTTTGTATGATAAGTGCCCTTTTTCCTTAATATCTAGAAACGGGACAAATACGACCTTTTCTATTAGAAGCCTTTAATTTTAGTGGAGAGATTTAAACAAAATCTTTCATATTTCATTGTCACAGTGTCTTTTGAAATGATAATCATATTTAAATCATCCCTCCTTAGCATCGTCATCCTCTTTTTAGCAGTGAAGAGCTGCTGAAGTCTGCATTCATTCAGCTGTAGGAGATTTGCCATGTTAGACAGAGTTAAACATTGCTTTGACTTCAATTCAAATGGTTGTGTCTCTGTTTGACATATGAACATTGTTAGGAAAATATAATTTCTAGACTTCATTTAGTAATCTTCAAGCATACTTAATATTCTCTCTAGGCTGGACACTGTGTATTTTTAGGTAGTAGGTACTTTACTGTACCTAAAGTGCATAATTCAACTGTACAGTGCCCCAGAAAAACATTTGGCACTTAAGTCTCACTCGTCAAAGATGTATTCATGTAATTAAATACATTCAGTTAAACATCCAATTAAGTGTCATTTATAAACAAATGGTGCCAGACTGCAAAGGTTTATATGAATTTCTGAATAGTCCATAACACTAATTGTGTTAGCTTAATTAATTAATGTTTTTATTTTAGAAAAGTCAATATAAGTTTAAATTAATATTTTAAAGGAAAGCAATAAATGTATTATGGGCCGATTAGCATTTGATATTTGTGTTATAGCTTCACGAGCGTCTGCTGCATTGGCACAATGTGAGCTCACGCCTGACTGCACATGCTCCATAGGCTCAACGCTCTAGAATGACATCATGTCTTTCTGTGTCATCCTATCACTATTCATGTGGCTTATCCTGCCAGTGTCCACTATATCAACACACAAACTCCTCTAGGGCACAATTACCAGGGTCCGAAATGCAGGTTATACCATGAAGTCAGTGAAAATATTGTATAGCATCAGTCTTTTCCAGTTTGATATCAATACTTTTTATTTTTAATGAATTAAAAAGATGGGTTAATGTATGTAAAATTTGAATATTATTTTCTTCCTAATGTAAAATACATAATAAATATTGTATTGATACAATTCTAGTTCCACGTATTATTCTAGTTCTCACGTATCATGTTGTATTTGCAAATACTTTCTCATTAAAAAACAAATACATTTTTTAAGGCACAGTTTCTCTCCTGTGTTGACATGAAATAATAAATTGAACATTTTAAAATGCAACATACTATAATAAACGGCAGATTATGATTAATAGTGAGAGGGTAACATAGGACAAAACTTGTTAGAAAAGTTACGATTTTGATGAGACATTTGGCATCATAATTTCATTAAATGATGACACATTTAAAAGATTTCATCCGCTAGGAAGTTTATTCTTATATAGCCTATCAAACACACAAGGACAACATAAGTGACAAAGACTTCAGTCTTCTATTAAGCGGTTAGTTAATTATGCTCTTCTCTTTATCTTGATGTTTAGTCCTAATGTACACAGCAACCAGTCAAATGTTTATGAGAGATACTGTGCAGAATGGGGAAATGAATTGTGTGACTTGGAATAAACTCTCTGTCTATGTGGCATGAAACATTGCCCATTGACTGTCAGTCATATTGTTTTCCCTTCGAAAACTGTAGCGCAAACTGTTTCCCCTGACAACAATAATTCAACAGTTTAGATAAGTGCTAAACAATCCCAAACTTTAAATAAACCATTCCTGAGTATGATAGGGTTTTGCCAACTGTTGCATGTGCTCTCTCAGTCAGGACTGCTACAGCATGGAAAACAGTGATCTGGGGGTCTCAGAGACCCCTCAAAATGACAAATATGCTCATTTTTTGACCTTTCACCATTGGGTTTTGTGTAATGCTTGGTGTGAACCAACACTGTCAAGAATGTGTCTGGCCAATGATTCAGCTGCGCAGGAAGTTTTAAACAGGGTATTGTTGAAGTTTATCCATGTGTGTGCGTGTGTGTTAAAGCTTCCTGGCCGATATCATAAATATGCCATTGCACTGTTGCCCCGTTATCACAAAACCATTAAACCGTATACCTCCAACACCCAGTTTTCCTGCATGTGTGTGTTTGCCCAAATTCTTTATTATCACCATTTCCTAAGGCTGTCTCACTTGTGAAATATCGCTGTTGTCATAAGGTCGGTTGGCTCCAATACACAACCAACATTTTGTTGAAGATTTGTGGGTGGATAATTTACTGTGTGTATCCCACTACAGTTAAATGCAAACACTGAAATAACAAGAATCCTGCTCCACCTAATACGAGAAGCTATGTCATGAAGTCTATGTCACAGTTTCCTAATTCAACACATGAACAATACAGTACATATTTTATACTGTTTTCTGTGTGGGTCAGTATTCATTTCACTATATGAAGTATATATACTGCTGTTCAAATGGCTGGGATATTGTTTGTTGTTTGTGTAAGAAGTGTCTTCTGTAGGCTGTGCTACATTTCTTTGATACAATAAAAACGTTTCTTGGATATATTCTGGTTGTCAAACTCTGTGGAACATATACCTATTTTAATGTGTAAATAATGAAATCGATATATAATGTAAATTTTTATACTAGATGTATATATATATATATATATATATATATATATATATATATATATATATATATATATATATTATCAAAAGAACAGGACATTTAATAATCACAGATTGGTTTTAATCATCTTATGTATACTTACAGCATGTCATAAAGAAGCAGAACATTGCTGTGGGCCTCTTGCCCAAATTTTATTTCTTTTTTTTTTTAAATGTGTACATTTGGGACAGGCTTGTGGATGGTGTCCTGTCCCTCTGGCCCCTCTGGCTGTGGGTATGTTGATCCTATTGTCTTCTGCATCAACACTCGTGGTCTGGTGCATAAAGGGCATCTGGTTAGCAGCTTAGACTCTACAGCAGGCATGAAAAGCAGCCATCATAGCCCATTCACTCACATCTGCTCAGTGGTGCGACAAGGACGAGGACTGAGTCTGGCTGACTGGGGGACAGGATTTCAGTTTGCCCCACAGGCCACAGGAGCAACGGACTGAACTGGACTGCACTGGACCCACCACTGTGCAAAGGTGACTATATAGGCTCAGTTAACTTTAGCTCTTCATTTAATGCAATCGTTTTTTTTGTCCAGGCCTAAATTGTTGAATGTGAGCCTGTTGGTGATGAGTTTTGGCAAAGTCTTAAAGGTGTTTCATCGTCCTGTTTGTAAATGGTCTGCTCCGTCTAGTTTTGTTTATCAAGAATTTTACTTATTAATTAATTTAAAAAAATCATAATATCAATCATAATGACAATGGTTTTATTATTAAATCTTTGTATAACAAACCAAAACCGCAAGCGTATGATATATCACTCTTGGACCATCTTGTTTCTCCCTAATTCCCATTTGTCTTTCTTGTACACAGCTAATACACAACCATGGGAGACTGGAGCTTCTTGGGTAATATTTTGGAAGAAGTAAACGAACACTCCACTGTGATTGGCCGCGTTTGGCTCACAGTTCTGTTCATTTTCCGCATTTTAATTCTGGGCACGGCGGCAGAGTTTGTCTGGGGAGACGAGCAGTCCGATTACGTATGTAACACTCAGCAGCCAGGTTGCGAGAATGTGTGTTATGACGAGGCCTTTCCAATCTCCCATATCCGCCTATGGGTGTTACAAATCATTTTTGTATCCACACCTTCACTTGTATACGTCGGCCATGCTGTCCATTACATCCACATGGAGGAAAAGCGAAAGGAGCGTGAAGAAGCTGAGGTTAGCCACCAACAGCAAGTAGGTGAGGAGCGTCTTCCACTTGCAGATCAGGGAAGTGTTCGCACCACCAAGGATGCCAGCACGAAGGGTAGCAAAAAGTTCAGACTCGAGGGCACTCTGCTTTTCACGTACATATGCCATATCATCTTCAAAGCTCTTTTTGAAGTAGGCTTCGTGGTTGGACAGTACTTCCTCTACGGGTTCCGCATCCTGCCGCTGTACCAGTGCAGTCGTTGGCCATGCCCCAACACAGTGGACTGCTACGTCTCCCGACCCACTGAGAAGACCATCTTTATCATTTTTATGCTCGCAGTTGCTTGTGTTTCACTGTTCCTTAACTTTGTGGAGATCAGCCACCTCGCCTTGAAGAAGATCCGATTTGTATTCCACCGACCAGCTCCAGCGCAGTTGGAGCCTCTTGGACCACCTGAGAGGAGCTTACCATTCCTTTTGACCACCCCTGTCCAAAAATCGAAGGGTTACAGGCGCCTTGAAGAGGAGAAGAAAGACGAGGTGGCGCACATATATCCACTAGCTGAGGTTGGTATGGAAGAGGGCCAGTTCTTCTCGCCTCAGCTGGAGAAGGAGCAGAAAAGGAGTCACGAGGCGGTTATGCCAACAGCGCCACCTGTAGAGGAGACAATCATATGCGATGAGACTCAAAACTCCTTCATTCAGGTCACAGAGACACTACCAAAGCTTCCACCAGAAGAACCACTTCGGGAAGGAGATGAGGTAGACAGCTTAAAATCTCCAACAGTTTTCCCAGAAGTACTGGAAGAGCGTTCAGAAGGGGAAAGTGTGGAGGAAACATATTTAATATCACTTGAAGAGAGTTTGGATATAGATCTAGGAGAACTGGCCTGTAGAGAGGTGACTGAGGAAAAGTCAGCGATGGAGAGTAGCTTAATAGATGCTGAGCCAACACAGGAAGAAAGACTTTCAGGAGCAGAAGAAGAGAAGGAAAACTTACAGGAAACTGGGGAAAAAGAGCATAACACCTTTAAGGTCCAAGAGTTGAGGAAAGAAGGGAGTTTACCTGATGTGCTTGAGGTAGCGACAGCAGTTGAGGTGTATGACCAAGAGAGGGAACTATGTGAAATTGAGCCTTTTGTTAATGAAGACATTTTGGAAAAGGTGATTACTGGTGATCTGGACATGTCTAAAATATCTGAGGGGGAGCAAGAGCCTGAGGCTTTAGGGGAGGTAGCAGGGTCAAATTTACCTGACATAGAGCCCATTGGGGATGAAGTGGATATGGGAAAGGGCAAAGCTAAGGGGGGTGTAGAAGATATGGAAGGGGATGAAGTTCAACAGGATGTAGTAGACTCAGAAGTGGCCAAACCTTCAGAGGAAGTGGTAGATATAGGAAAGGGTGAAACTCTAGAGGGTCTAGTGGATGTAGGAAGAAGTTGTGCTTTAGAAGATGTATTACAAACAGGCAAGAATGAAGTTTTAGAAAATCTGAATGAAGTTAGACCTTCTGATGCCGCAGTCAGTAAAGGTGAGGAGGTTCTAGATAAAGCTGTAGGACTTGCTGCTGACACTGAACAGGTGGAGATCTCCTTGAAGATAGAGGATCCAGAAGAGGTCCAAGTCTCTAGGGAGTGTGATGGGTCAGGGAAAAAAGAGGATTCTGTGGAAACTGGAGGCCTAGAGGAGGAGGAGTATTCTGGAGAAATGAAGGCCACAGAGGAGATGTTGGATGTATCACCTGCACCTCTGGAACTAGACAAAACAGAGGAAACAAGATCATTAAGTCGTCTCAGCAAAGGTAGCAGCAGAGCCAGGTCAGATGATCTAACAATATGACTGAACAACAAGCAGAAACTTGACAGAAAAATCCCCAAATTCCCAAGAGCCACATTATCAGGTGAATCATTGGACAAACATGTTTTCTTGGGGTTTCAACATGTCATGAAATGCCCCAAGTATGAATTATCCCCCTTATTGAATGTATATACTTCATGTATAAAGACCCATTAATACTGTATGAGAAAAAAAACATATTATGAATTTCTTGTAACCACCTAGGAGTTCTGGACACAATTTGTGTGTGTGTGTGTTTTACACACAAGTTCATCTAAAAAGAAAGGCAAAGGTACAAGAACAATGAATGATTTGTAGAGATTATGGCAATAACAAATTACAATCTTCTACTAAAAGTAGTAGCTTATTTATCACAGGGAACATTACTAGGGACATACCTTCAAACATAATTCGATTTTCTTTTCTTACTTTTCAAAAAGACCTTTTCTTTATTTATTAAATTTCTTATATCGTAAATCCAATGCAAGATAATCAGAGTGACATTCTGAAAAAACTGTCTATTGCTTTGAATATTTATGTTAATCTATACATTTGCCTGTTATTGTTTTATGATTATCCTGGACCATAATCATTGTGTTATTGTTTATAAATCTACAATCAATTTGTTTACAACATTAACATTCCTTTTCAGTAACATCTGGACTTCTGATATAAAGTAAATTAAAAATACAATATATTGTAATTGAGAAGTTTGAGAATTTGTAGCGTTTGATTGCAGGTAGCAGGACTAATATTTATATGAACTGTACAACAACCAAAATGGGGTTTTATGATGTGTGTAATACCCGGGTTATTTTTATTTTATTTTATTTTTTTGAAGACCCTAAATAAAGATAGCTACCACACTGAGTGATGACCAGTTGTTCTGTTTGTATTCAAATACGTTTTCAACCTGCCTATGAACAACAACGATATCTGACAACAACAATTAATTTTTTTAAGTGTAATAAAATTTTATTTGCGTAAAACGTGTAACAATACGTGACATTGTGGAATTGGACAATAATTACACATGTGCGACCTCTAGTGGTCATAATCTAATCTAATCTAAAAGAAGAAAAAATAAATTAAGGTAAAAGGTCAGGTGTGACAGCTGTTTGAAGAAGATCCAAAACAAGCCTTCTTCAGACCAACATGAGAAAACATGAAATGAGTCAAGATATTTTGGTTTAGTAACCGTGTGACATTGTGGGTGTTTGCAACTTGTTCCGACACATATTTTGCAAATTTGAAACAATTAGGATCATAGTCATACATTTACAAAAACTGTTTCTACAGAGTGTCTGTTCATCTTTGTTTCTGTTCACAAGATATCTTCTGTTCATGCCTGCATGAACAACATACAAATGATACTACACAGTGTATATATTTACAAAAAACATCCACATACATAACCCACATATTTAAATGTGTTAAAATTCATTCAAAGGAATGTATATATGATATAAATGAGTCTGCCATGATTTAAAGGTTTTTATTATAATTTAAGTATTCTTTATAGATTAAAAATTATTATCATCAGTCATACGTCTTTTAACACTTTCAATGTTTTTCTTTTTTTGCCTACATGTAATGATGCCGAGAGCTGTAATATTGGTGGTATGGAGATGCCGTTCAAATGATGATTGTCAATCTAGAAATAGAAAGAAAATATACTGTAACTAAAAATAATATGCTTTCCAGATGATGAAATGTTTCTCTTTCTATATGAAGGAAGTATTTAATCTCGCCCTTTCTTGTAAATGCTCAGTTTCTTGTTCTTATAAAGGGGACCACAGACACATTCAAGTGTGAAAGTAACACCTATGTAAAATAAATGCCTAACCTTTTGTTGAGGCTTCTGTACCTAACCCTAACCCTAGCCCTGTTCCTTTACCTTACCTTTAAATTAAATCTTCAAAATTAAAATAAAAACATAAAAGTTAGATCATCTATGGCACTCAATGGTTGGATTTCCAGTGTGGAAAGAAAAGAATATAACATGCACAATATGTTTAAAGTTTGCCATTCCAGTTGGGTTAGAGTACGTTTTACATGAAAACAGCTGAAGTGGTTTTCAAACAGCAGTCAGATCTTGGGCCTCTTGATTCAGTCTCTATAAGTCTCTTGATTTTTAAATGACATGCTCTGAAACAAATTCTCTCGCCCTCATTTTGACCATTATAAAGGTTTCCTGCATATTTTACTTTTCATGTTTCTGATATACGAATGTGCCTGTAGAAACGAGATCTCAGTATGATACCTTTTCCTTAAGTAATGTCTTCATGGTAAAGTCCATAATTGGAAGCATGTTGATCAGCTGCCCTTTTTTCCATTGTCTGTAAAGATTCAACAGTTCTACTCCAGCGTGTCCTTCTTGACACACTGAGGACTAAATGAAAAGAAAGAAATGTGAAAGACAGTCAAATATTCTTTCATATGCACAGGATTAAAATTTATGATCAAGTAATGTAGCTTTTTTTCTTATCACTGACCTTTGGAAGTGACTGCAAAATATGAATTAACCACTGAAAATCTTTTAGAGCATTTTTCAGGCTCTGATCTTGATGCGTTTTGATGTTCAAAGCTTCCAGACTCCTGAATTTCTCAACAGTGGAAATCTGATGAGATACCAATTTTTTTTTTAATGATAAGAACTTTACAACTCATCTTTTTCTTGTACCTGTAATAACTTTTCTGCAATTATATTACATTTCAAGAGATACAGCTGAGGCTGATACACTAGTTGTGGTTTTGAATGCATTAAATATTTATCAGGAATAATTAGCTAAAATAAACCAAAGGGACTAATTACAGAGGCTCCTTTGGTCATTTTTATTTCATTTTACATATAAATAAACACGTCCATGACCTTAAAACACAAATTCCAATACATTTGAAATTCTATGAAAAAAAAAAAACATAAAAAATTCCAAATGTATTTTCTTTTTTTTTTACACGAGATCTCGAGTAACTTTTTACCTTGCCCATGTTGTTCTTGTATTTTGACTTCAAACATTTCAGCTCTTTAGACCATCTGAAAATAAAACCTTTACATTCATCTAAACCTAAGTCATCCACCACCTTAAAAGATTGGGGCTTTCCAGAAACCTGAAATATCAAATAGCAGAAGGGGTTATTCATTCACTGTCTAGACAAGAAGGATGCCAAAGATAATCGCTCAGTTCTTCATAATTTAGCTGTCCAGATTATTTTCTATATGAATGAAATCTTATCAGCAGAAACAATGTGTAGCCTAATTTACCTTTGCTGTGACTCTGTTTAACTGTGTTGCTAGGTCTTTTATAATCTTGAAAATGTCCAAGTTGTTTTGCTTCTGTGTGGATACAAAGTGATAGACACATGCATTTAGCTATAACTGTTATTCAAAACAAAGCATATTGAATGTATAGGCTTATTTAATTACACTGTAAAAAATAATTCAGTGGCTTAGTAAATTTCACAAAAATAAAGAGCTATATTAACTTAATAAAATCTTTTGAAATCATTTAAGTGATATTTTGAGTGGGTCAGATTAAAAAGAATAATTAAAAATCCAACAAATAATTTCTCTAAAATTTACATATATTATTTAAGTTTATGTAATGAAAATAAATAAGTATTTAACTAACTAATTATATTTTTAATATACCTTCAATATTTCTGGTGAATTCTAATAGAATATTTGATAATTATTTACTTGTACTGATCTGTTTTAGAAACTAAAATTATTAAGTATTTCCAACCAATTTTCCTAAATAAAGTTCCAGCTTAATAAATGACAGTTTAAATAAATTGAGTAAATTTCGCGGCTAAAGTGATCACGTGTGCAGCTCCGCAGGAAAAAAAAAAATCTGCTTTCCTCAGCAGCGACGTCGACTAGCCATACACCTCACAGCTCCTGGTAAGTAACGTTAGTCAGCTAATCCTACTTACGTTTGTAACACTTTATTAAAAAGTTAATAATTATTAAGCATTTTCTAACAATTGTCTTTGTATTTTACGTCATATTCAACAAGTTTCGTAGCTTAATCGAAGTCACCTGAAGGACGGCTTTCCTCAGCAACGGCAAGACCCGCACTCCTCTCATATTGCGGTACGTTATGTAATTTAGCCAGCTAATACTAATTATGTTTGTGATGTTTAATTCAGAAGTTAATTATTAAGGATTTCCTAACAATTGTGTTTGTATTTTGCGTTATCTTAAGAAGTTTAACAAGTTTCGCGGCTCAAACAAGAGGCACCTGTCACTGAAGGACTCCTTTTCTCAGCAACGACGTGAACAGCATTACTCGAATTTCCTGTAAGTAACGTAGTCCTTTTATAACTATGTATATTTGCAATAATGTTTTCAAAAGTTGATTAAACATTGACCGTGTGTACGTGTACATAACAGTGTAGTTTTCGAAGTTAGTTAGTGGGGCAGCCATATGTATGTTAGTTTTTTTTTTTTTTTTTTTTTTTTTGGAGTGGGTTAACGTTCGTACTATTTGGATCACCGTTTATTTCAACCGCCATTTGAAAGTCTAACGATAAGTGTACCGTGGTCCAGCAACTATAACTATACATGCCCAATGGAAAACGATTTTGTACAGGTTCCCCTTTGGGGTCAGTGGCTTGTCAAAAGGGAACACATCATTTATGAACTTTCAAATGACAACATTCTTTCTTGTAAAAAGCTGTCACGTTGTTGTAAAACATCATAATTACTACACGAACTCAAGTATGAGCTCTTAAATCACCACTACAAATACGCCATGCAAAAGTATTTAAAATGGTGTGGACATAACATAGACTGGTGCGTTTTAATCAGCTCCCACTATAGGGAGTCGGCCAGTTTAAGGCCTGCTCCGTTGTAAAATCATTCTAGTGCACTGAAACCTAGATCACATACAATATCGGTCAAAAGTTTGAAAACCGTAAGCTTTTTAATGTAACAAATCCAGACCTGGTGGGTATTGAAGGACAGCGGAGGCTGGGGGAGGGGTACGTTGTTTTAATTGAGTAAACTTCCTAAATTTCTTAAGAGTGTGTTTAAATATATTCATTTTGATTTGAAATTATTTGTAATATTTTTGTTCCCTGAAACAGATCAGTTTAATTTTCCATCCTTAAATTGATAGAAATTTCACAAATATATTATGTGTATTATAAATAAACAATTTGTTAGTCTAATACTAAATTGTTTTAGTGGAAAAAATAAAATATAACTGTACATTTTAGATAAACTGTTGTATTTTTAGTCCATTAATATGTTTACATTTATGCATTTGGCAGACACTTTTATCCAAAGTAACTTACATTGCATTTCAAGGTACACATTTACAATTTAATCAATTTTTGCTAGCGCCGACGCTCTACTGTTTGAGCTACAGGAAAGCCATCTTTTGTATAATCAAGTAAACTATATTCAGAGATTTTATTAAGTTAATAAAGTTAAATATTACTGTAATATTTACTAAGCCACAGAATTATTTAGAGGGTTAAGGGTTGAGTGTGAGGGTTAATGCAATGCATATTTTTTTCAAGTAGTGCAATTAAACAAGCTTTTTTGTTTCAAAACCATTAGTCATTTTACTTAAATATTAAACATGTTTATAAAGAAAATTGGTTGAAATAATGCAGACCTCAATAAAAGCCTATAGCATTGATTTACAGCATAGAAGCTCGCAGTTGGTCTCTTTTCGTTTTTCTTCTAGGTTTATTGTTAAAAATAAATGTCCCTATGTAGAAAATTAACCTGTCCTCTTGTTAAGAAGAATGCTGTTAATTTTTGCAACTCCTCCCCCTAGTAAATTTTGTTTGAGATTTTACCTATCATATGGTCCAACAGAATGTTTGCTTCTTCAGGTGCTACTTGTTTTGTGTATTTGTCACTTTCTTGTAACATTCAGTTTTGAATGTTAGCTCTAACCAGTTATCTTTAAAATTTGCCTGTAGGGTTCAGCTGATCTACCCGTCTTCATACAAGCAGAGTTGGCAGAGGAGGTCATAAAAATCTACATCCTTCGAAACAATGATGGGGCAGTCAGCGATGTAATCTTGGGAATCTCAGCAGAGCCTGCTGCCATCTTTCAGGAGTCACATTGGATTTGAGATATCCCAAGACCCACAAATACAGGTCCTTCTCCAAAAATTAGCATATTGTGATAAAGTTCATTATTTTCCATAATGTAATGATAAAAATTAAACTTTCATATATTTTAGATTCATTGCACACCAACTGAAATATTTCAGGTCTTTTATTGTTTTAATACTGATGATTTTGGCATACAGCTCATGAAAACCATAAATTCCTATCTCAAAAAATTAGCTTATTTCATCTGACCAATAAAAGAAAAGTGTTTTTAATACAAAAAAGTCAACCTTCAAATATTTATGTTCAGTTATGCACTCAATACTTGGTGGGGAATCCTTTTGCAGAAATGACTGCTTCAATGCGGCGTGGCATGGAGGCAATCAGCCTGTGGCACTGCTGAGGTGTTATGGAGGCCCAGGATGCTTCAATAGCGGCCTTAAGCTCATCCAGTTACTTGGATGACCCTGCCCTTGATAAAACACAGTGGACCAACACCAGCAGCTGACATGGCACCCCAGACCATCACTGACTGTGGGTACTTGACACTGGACTTCAGGCATTTTGGCATTTCCTTCTCCCCAGTCTTCCTCCAGACTCTGGCACCTTGATTTCCAAATGACATGCAAAATTAGCTTTCATCCCAAAAAGTACTTTGGACACTGAGCAACAGTCCAGGGCTGCTTCTCTGTAGCCCATTTCCTGCACACGCCTGTGCACGGTGGCTCTGGATGTTTCTACTCCAGACTCAGTCCACTGCTTCCGCAGGTCCCCCAAGGTCTGGAATCGGTCCTTCTCCACAATCTTCCTCAGGGTCCGGTCTCCTTTTCTCGTTGTGAAGCGTTTTTTGCCACACTTTTTCCTTCCCACAGACTTCCCACTGAGGTGCCTTGATACAGCACTCTGGGAACAGCCTATTCGTTCAGAAATTTCTTTCTGTGTCTTACCCTCTCGCTTGAGGGTGTCAATGATGGCCTTCTGGACAGCAGTCAGGTCGGCAGTCTTACCCATGATTACGGTTTTGAGTAATGAACCAGGCTGGGAGTTTTTAAAAGCCTCAGGAATCTTTTGCAGGCGTTTAGAGTTAATTAGTTGATTCAGATGATTAGGTTAATAGCTCGTTTAGAGAACCTTTTCATGAAATGCTAATTTTTTGAGATAGGAATTTTGGGTTTTCATGAGCTGTATGCCAAAATCATCAGCATTAAAACAATAAAAGACCTGAAATATTTGGTTGGTGTGTTAGTTGGTGTGCAATGAATCTAGAATATATGAAAGTTACATTTTTATCATTACATTACGGAAAATAATGAACTTCATCACAATATGCTAATATTTTTGAGAAGGACCCTGTACTCACTTGAGTTGTTCCAAAAACTGTTTCTTGAGCTGGATCCTCCAAAACTCTGTTAATGTTCAGAGGTTAAAAAATTATCTTCTTGCATAGTAGTGGTTCATGGTCATCCCACAGAATGGGTATTCCTGATGGAAGTGTTTCTGTTATCTGATTAATTCTGTTGAAGACATAGTTCACCCCAAAAGATGATGTTGTCATAATTTACTCTCCCTCAATTTGTCCCAAACCTGTACGAGTTTCTTTCTTCTGTTGAACACAAAAGATATTTTAAGTGAAGTGACGTGACATTCAGCCAAGTATTAAAGAGTGTTGGTTAACGCAGTTAAAGGTTGCCATTGACTTTGCATAGTAAACTTTTTTTTTTTTTTTTTTTTCTATCATGGAAGTCAGTGGCAACTTTCAACTATCTGTTAACCAACATTCATTAAAATATATTTTGTGTTCAACAGAAGAAAGAAATTCGTACAGATTTGGGACAACCCGGGGGGGCGAGTACATTATGACAACATCATCTTTTTGGGTGAACTATCCCTTTAATATTGATGTAAGTGTTGCTTTTATATTTTTTTATGGTTTAATGTTGAGTGTGACTGCAAAATGGCTGGTATGCACCAGGAACAAAGATGTAATTTCTCTTACGGCTATCGTATTTTACATGTAATCTACTTGAATACTAAGATGGATGAAATGTTTCATAAGGTTTAATCATTTCCCTTATGGCTACTTTACAGTTTTTAATTTTTGCAATCTACTGGAATATTAAAATGGATACAATGTTTCAAAGGTTGATTTTAGACTTTGTCTTATGTTTAATTGACAAATAAATTTTCAATAAAAAATGTGTTTCTTTCTTTATTTGGTTTTATTATATTAATTATAAAGGGTAAATGGTGTAAAAAAAAAAAGTGAATGCAGCATTTTGATAAATTATAGTCCGATATTAAGTTAAATTCACTTTTACATGTAGTAAACGTAGCACATTTTTTTGGGTAAAATTTCATCCAATATTTCAATTATATCTACTCAATATTTTTTGTTTATTTTACATAGAATTACAGTTGTGGTGTTTTATAATTTTGATTATATCCAATTAATTTTATTTCTCATATAAAGTAATTCAGTTACTCAGATTTACTTAATTTTTTTACTTACAATTACTCAATTTAAACAGTATATTTCATTGATTTCACAGCTTTAAAATTTACTCAATTTTTTTGAGTGTAAAAATGTTTCACCAAAAAAATTGAGTAAATAATAGTTAAACTTTTTACAGTGTAGTAACTAAATCAATGTAAATATACCTGTAGAAATGTCTCCTTCGACCCTAATGTATCCCTTAACCTGTTTACCTGTTAGATAAAATTGGGTAAAATGTCAATAGATAAACTGTCTGCACACTTGAATCCTTAAAGCAAATTTAAACATCAAGCTTTTGGTCAAAGACCATCTTCAGGGCATATAGATAAAATTGGGTTAAAATAAATTGAAAAAGTTACAGCCCTCCATGTCTGTTCATGTTTTTTCCATAAACAAACAAACCAAAAACTATGCACACATTCAGATAATACCAATAGACGTAGATGTTTCATGATGAAAACTTACTATTGGTAGTAGACAACTCGGGCTTTATGAACGGTTCAGACGTGCGATCATATTCTATTTGAACAGTCTCACAACTAGTTTTAGTTTTCCATGTGGACATGACATCCCGTCCTTTAAAAGTAAAAAGTATCATATTAGCATTTATATCTGCGAATTGAATAAGAAAGTTAAGCCAAATGAATGACCGGTCATAGTTGACTTAGTTTAAATGAATAGGCTAGCTACATGTTTCCATTACCACACAGGAGGTCATTATTCATTGACGTAGCCTACCCTTCCTTGGCGAATCATGTTGGTTCCGAATACACTTCACAATCATCATATGTTCTTATCCTAATATTCTTATATCGTAGGCTATTTCAGACAGACGAGCGCTTGAGAAACTATAGGATCCCGAACAGTTACCACAATATATTTCAGTGGGTGGCGCTTAACCAACTTCCTCTTACTCGTGGGCTTTAACTGGAATCACATAATTTCCCAGAACCTGTCATAATAGCGCAGCTGATATCACAGCATTAAAACGTTTTAAAATAGGTTGAGCTCAAAACTCACTTTAATAATGCGATCCGATGTGGATTATGATCACCATGCAAGGCAGAAATATGTATAAGCGAAGCAATAGACTATGCATAGTAAACATGGTAAATGCGGCCGCTTGAAGAAATCAGACGTCAGCTTCTTATTCTCTATCACAATCGTGTATTTATTTAGTAACATATTTTATGTCATAAGTCTCGTCTCGAGAGTTTAGCTCCGCGTAGCATATGTCCTAATATATAATGTTTTTTTTTTGTTGTTGTTCGGGAGCTTTTTAAAAATATAGAAATTATAATTCTTTCCAAATGTGATGTATACTGTGTGACTACAAACAAACAGAAACATACTAGACTGAATTAGCAGGCTATGTTCATAACGCTTTATTTCTGTGACTAATTTTCAATCGTGATAAATAAATTAATTATGATGCATCACCTTATTATAGTAAAACATTTGGATTTAAATATTTAACAAAGCATGCAAACAAACGGCCGCTTTTCCAGTGACTTATTTCTTATTCGTTTTTTGATCATTTCTTTTTGTGGTGAAATTATGGGGTTGCATGAAGTTGTTCCTGATAGGCGTATTAAAGGCGGTTCCCTTTCAAGGATATCTTTCTGACTATAGCCCTCCAGCTCAGATAAGCCTTCCATTTTTGCCTGATTTCCATAGAGAGGTCCACCAGGTTTGTCCAGCTTCCTCCCCCTCCATCGGATCCAACTCACCACCAGGTGGTGATCAGTTGACAGCTCTGCCCCTCTCTTTACCCGAGTGTCCAAGACATACTGCCAGAAGTCAGGAGAAACGAGCACAAAGTCAATCATTGACCTCCTGCCTAGGGTGTCCTGGTGCCACGAGCACTTATGGACAAACTGTGACTTGCACAGAAGTCCAATAACAGAACACCACTCGGGTTCAGATCGGGGGGGTCATTCCTCCCAATCACACCCCTCCAGGTATCACAGTTGCTGCCCACGTGAGCATTGAAGTCCCCCAGTAGAATGACGGAGTCCCTGGTCGGAGCACTTTCCAGCACCCCTCCCAGAGACCCCAGGAAGGCCGGATACTCTACACTGCCATTTGGCCCATAAGCACAAATGACAGTAAGAGACCTATCCCCGACCCGCAGGCGCAAGGAAGTGACCCTTTCGTTCACTGGGGTAAATTCCAACACATGGCGACTTAGCTGGGGAGCTATGAGCAACCCCACACCAGCCCTACAGAGTAGTAGATCCATCCTCTCTCAAGGGGGGTGGTTCCAGAGCCCAAGCTGTGCATGGAGGTGAGCCCGACTATCTCAAGTCGGTACCTCTCATCCTCCTGCACAAGCTCAGGCTCCATCCCTGCCAGTGAGGTGACATTTCACGTACCTAAGGCCAGTTTCCGTGTACAGAGATCAGGTCGTCGGGCCCCTGCCTTCAACCGATGCCCGATCCACAATGCACCAGCCCCTTATAATTCCTCCCGCATTCGAGCCCCCGCCCCGAGCCTGGCTCCGGGCGACGTCACGGTCCTTGTTTTTACATTTTTCATAAAGGGCTAAAGAACCACTATTAGTCTGACCCGTCACCTAGGACCTGTTTGCCTTGGGAGAGCCTACCGGGGGCATATAGCCCCGGACAAAAAAAAAAAAAAACGTTTAATCGTGTAGTCACGTTTAATTTGAACTATTATTATTATTGTTTACTTTGTTAGATTGTAATGAATGAGTGAGAGCTTTTAATAAATTTAAAGGGAGCACTCTTTGCATGCTTAGGCTATAAGATAGAAACACAAAACAGGTCAGGGAGGAAAATCATTTCCTGGTAAAAGTTCCTGGTACAATTGTTCCGGGTAATTTCAGTGAAACCTCACGAGCAGGAACTTTCTGGGGGGAAATTTTTTTACCTGGAACTTTATTTAGAGTAAATAACAGGCTATTATAAGCTTGCCATATTTCTACTTCCTTGTAGGGCAGACTAGGGATTACAATATATTTCTTGTAATGCTGTATGTATTTATTGCTTTATATATCACAAGTATAGATAATCTGTTGTAACTGATTTAGTGGACAAATAGAACAATAACACAACAGTAAAATGAATGCTTGTGTTTAGAATTTGGAAAGAACTGCATTTGAATAATGGCTTGTGAAAAAGTAGCCTCAAATTACAAGTGTTTTTTTTTTTATACACACACACACACACACGTATATATATATATATATATATATATATATATATATGTATGTATATGTATGTATGTATGTATGTATGTATATGTAACACTTCTATACATAAAAATCTGTACAAACACGATCTTAACTCCTATTGTAACATTTTGACTTCTCATTAAAACTCAAAAAAATAAGCAAAATACTTATTGTAAAATGTTTAGGATAAACCTACATGTTTAGGATTACGTAGAAGTAAGTGAAATGTGTTTTACCACATATTTTCCTATGAAATCATAACACTCTGTCTCAACAGTGCCAAACCCTGGGTGAATAATTACCGTTTCTTTAAAATCTATGTTAAATGTGTGAGTATGTCTTCCTCTCTTTGAATCATAGAAAGAGATGTGGCCCTCTTCTATGTCCAGATTAACTCCTATTTTAGAGGGTGTTGGCAGCTCCAGTTTAGTGTCTGGTTCAGTCAAAGCCATCAAAGGGTCCAGCTGCAGGAGCAGATTCCAGTGCCCTGTTTTTGTGTTCACTGTGATACCCATGAGGAGCTGATTCCATGCCAGTGACTGAGACCTGTAAATTATTTTGCTCTCACTTTTTTCCATCTTCAAAGACTATAGGAGATCTTGGTTGGCTCTGTTTGGATCCAAAATTACATTGGCTTCAAGAACAAAAGGAAAATATATTGTATTGATTCTTGAACTCTGTATTGTTCATTTACATTTATATACCATGATTATGAAAGATGCAGTTGAGCTTTGAGGATTAAGTGAGACTGGCGGTTATGGAAGAAACCAAGATTAAATTGTGCGGCAAAGCAAAAAATATGATTTATGAAACAATGTCTTAAAGTACTTACCTAAACATATTTATTATTATTTTTTGTTATTATTATTATTATTATTATTATTCTGACAGGAATCAAACTTTTAGATCTTTGTCAGTGGCTGCGTCCGAAATCGCATACTTAACGAGTAGGTACTACATTTCAATAAATACTTACTTAACGAGCGCTAAAAGAGTACGTACTCTACAGCCAAATCTCGTTGAGTATGAATGAATTCCGCGGGGGGCGGCAAGATGGCGCATAGTGAAGACGTGCTTTAATTAGCTCTGCTTTGCCAACTTTTATTTTGATCGTGAAAAAGTAGTTTTTTTCATTATAAAGACCCAGTTTTCTATCGTTCATCTCAGATTAGTTGTTTATATAATACTTGGTTGACTTGTGGTGGAAAAATGTCTGTAAAGCAAAAAAGAAGAGGATCGAATACAGGTGCTAACTCCCTTGGTTCTTCCAATGTCTTAATGGACGCTTGTCATGATTATGTCGAACAGCTGATTACTGTCAATGATGAAGACTTCCCTCAATTACCAGTTACTCCTAGGGAATCCCCTGCTCCAAAAAGAGAAAGAAGAAAAGAAATAACTATGGATGGTGACAATATCATCACCACGCTTTCCCAGCTAATTAACGATCGGGCAGACGGAATTGAAAAAAAGTTGGGTGCTAGATTGGACGAATTGGAGAAAAAAATTGAATCAAGCGGCGCTGAAGTTGTCATGCTTAAAGAAAACGTGTCCTGCATGGAACAAAAGTTACAGAAGTGTACTACTTCAGTCGATCAGATCGAAAACCGTGTGTACGAATTGGAAGCGTACTCTAGGCGATGGAACCTCAAATTATATGGAGTTCGCGAGACCGAGGCAGAAGACGTCCGGAGGGAAGTTATAAAGATCTGCCAAGCTTTGTTACCGGAGGAGAAATCTAGGCTTGTGGATGGCATAGAGGCAGTACATCGCCTGGGTCCCAAGAGGAAAGAGCAGAAGGATTCCAGAGTGATCATCATGAAATTCATCTCCCGTGCACTTCGTGACGCAGTTTGGAAAGCAGCCAAAAAATCATCATTTTTGCAAGTGAACAAGCTTCGATTCACCGAAGACCTGTGTAAAACTGATCGCGAAAAGAGACTCTGTTATGCCCCGTGATTGATAGCGCACGCAAGGCTGGTAAGAAAGCGTACTTTGTGGGTGGCCGAGCATTTATTGAAGGGAGGGAGGTGTTTCCCCCTTCTGTGGCAATGTCTGACTGATTTGGACGATGGATTAATGAATCCATGACTGTTTGTTTTGAAATTCGCTTTTTGTAAGTATTGATTTTTGGGTTTTCTGTATTGTTTTACTTTTTCACAGTTTATCATTGTCTGTTGGCTAAGTAGCATGGAATATTGTTCAGCTGACTGAAGCAGCTTTTGTTCAAGGTTGGTTGTTGACATGTCATTATCTTTTGTTTCTTTAAATGCCAGGGGGTTGAGATGCAGTATTAAACGCAAGGCGTTATTTTTGTTTACTAAAACCCTTAAAACCGATTTTGTCTTTTTCCAGGAATCACATTCTACCATTCAGGATGTAAACTTTTGGCGATCACAATAGGGCAATAATCTTTGGGCTTCACATGGTTCAGAACATTCAGCAGGTGTTTGTACCTTTCAAAATAATTTTTCTGGTAGCATCTTACACAGTGATTATGATCATACTGGACATTATCTTCTCTTAGTGATTGGATTCAACTCCCAGTGTTCCAATATTATTTTGCTGAACTTTCATGGTTATAATTCAAAATCTGATAATGAAGTCTTACTAGATTGTGTTGAAGAACGGTTACTGTTTTGGCTAGATAAATATCCTGATTCCTTAATAGTTATGGGAGGTGATTTTAATACTGTTCTTAACAACTCACTTGATCGATGGCCTCCTCGCTCTTCTACCTCAGGAAATTATTTTAAAGATTTTATGGAACGCTTTGATTTGGTGGATATATGGAGGGAAAAATTTCCTTCAAAAATATCATATACATGGCAAAATAAAGTAGGCTCCTATCGATCTCGGATTGATTTTTGGCTAGTTTCCAAACAATTTATTAACAATTCATCTGTGGATATTTTAGTGACCCCTCTTACTGATCATAAAGCTATATATATTAACTTGTATCTTACACAGGATTATAATTATAGAGCATCTTTTTGGAAAGTAAACAACTCTCATTTGAAACATGAGTCTGTTAGACTTCATTTAGAAACTTTAATTTTAGAGTATTTAGGTAAAGCTACAAAAGAAAAAAAAATTAGCCTTTATTGGGAACTGTTTAAATTTGAAGTGGGTAAATATCTATGAAGATATGGTAGTGATTTAGCTAAAAAGAAGAGGTCTGAAGAAAATGAAGTCATTTCTAAAATAGCATTTCTTTCTCAGAACATAGTAACATTGACTGACCAAGAAAATATGGAACTGTCTAAATTGCAGAATAGGCTAGATGAGATGTATAGAACCAAAGCCGAAGGAGCTTTTATTAGATCTAGACAGCGTTGGTTAGAGCATGGTGAACAAAATTCATCTTATTTTTTTAAACTTGAGAGACACAATTCCAGTCATAATACAATTCATAGACTAAAGATTGATGGACAGATATCTGACAGTCCAAAAAAAATTGCACAATTTTGTGCAGATTTTTATAAAGATTTGTATAGTTCCTATTTTGATTACGACGCTACTACATGTTTCTTCGATTCATTACCTAGTTTTTGTCAAATTAACGGGGCAGACAGAAACATGTGTGATCTACCTCTTGTTTTGGAGGAAGTCACTGAAGCCATTAATTGTCTTAAACTTAACAAATCTTCAGGAGTTGATGGCTTGTCTTCGGAGTTCTACAAATTATTTGCAAAACAATTAGCACCTTTTCTTTTGCAAGTTTTTAGAGAAAGTATTTTAAAAGGCTCTCTCCCCCCTACACTTACACAAGGCCTTATCACATTGCTCCCCAAACCCAAAAAAGATGTTCTTTGTCTGGATAATTGGCGTCCAATATGTCTTCTTAATAATGATTACAAAATTTTAGCCTTAATTTTTGCTAAACGTCTTAAAAAAGCATTAAATTCTATTATAGATGAATCTCAGTCTGGTTTCTTATCAGGGAGGCATATTTCAAATAATATTAGATTAGTGTTGGATCTTATTGATTATTCTGATTTAATTGTAGATGAGAGCTTTATTTTGTTTTTAGACTTTTATAAGGCATTTGATTCTGTTGAACATAAGTTTATTTTTATAGCGTTAGAAAAGTTTGGTTTTGGTCCTTTTTTTATCAAAGCTGTTGAAAAACTTTATGCAAATGCGAACTGTTCTATCAAATTAAAGACTGGCTCATCTAGTAGATTTAATTTGCTACGTGGAATTAGACAAGGCTGCCCGATATCACCATATTTATTTTTATTAGCTGGTCAACTACTTTCTGTTTATCTTAGGGCAAGCGCTATACAGGGCATTAATATTGCAGGTAGAGAGATTATACTGAGTCAACTCGCAGATAATACAACACTTTTTTTACGCAACTCAGGTTTCTTTAGCTATTAATATTATTAGTTTATTCTCTCGGGCATCAGGTTTACATTTAAATATTCACAAATGTGAATTATTTTCAATTAAAAATTGTTGTTTAACAAACATAGACCGCATCCCAGTGAAAGAAAAAATTACTTACCTAGGCATAGTCGTTTCTAAGGATATGAAGAATAGATGTGTTGATAACTTCTCTCCAATGATGGAAAAGACCAAAAAGAAGCTAAATCTATGGTTACACAGAGATTTGTCTCTCAAGGGTAGAACTTTACTTTCTAAAGCAGAGGGTCTCTCACGTCTAGCCTATTCTGCTACATCTCTTTATGTTGATGCTCAGACTTCCAAAACAGTTGATCAATGTTTATTTAATTTCTTATGGAAAAATAAGAAACACTATATTAGAAAATCTGTAGTTATGAATTCTTATGAAAAAGGTGGACTTAATTTTATCAGCTTTTCTACCCTTAATTATACATTTAAAATAAATTGGATAAAAAAACACTTAAAAAAATCCCACCTCTTTATGGAACTTTATACCAAATTTTATTTTTTCTAAATTAGGTAGTCTAAATTTTCTGCTCTTGTGTAATTATAATCCTGACAAAATTCCTTCCAAATTATCTCATTTTCACAAACAATGTCTTTTATCATGGTCTTTAATTTACAAGCATAATTTTTCCCCACACAATTATATAATTTGGCACAACAGAGATCTGCTGTACAAAAACAAATCTATTTATTTTGATAATTGGGTTAAAAATAATATTATTTTGGTGAGTCAGTTATTCAATGACCGAGGAATTCCATTAAAATATGAGGAGTTTCTGTCACATGATAAAATCCCAATTACAGCAAGAGAATATGCTATTGTTTTTGGAGCTATCCCTTCTGGGATTATTATGTTTATGAATGGTTTTAACAACAAGGTCTCTCAGTTTGTGCCATATCTCAATGTATTTGATACATATGTCGGTAAATTATCCCTAACCACCAAATCAAATAATAGGAGTATTCGTGCTCTGTTCCAGAATGAGGTTGTCTCTTGTCCGAATGCCATCTTTTATTGGAACAAACATGTAGGTGAAATTAACTGGGATAGGGTCTGGGTTTTGCCTCAAAAATTATTTTTATATAATAAGACCAAAGAAGTGTCTTATAAAATTATACATCGGTGCTATCCCACAAAATGTTTTTTACAAAGGTTTATTTCTGAGGACTTTGATGTAAATTGCTCCTTTTGTGGTCTCCAAGCTGAAGATTTAACTCATTTATTTTGGTATTGTGAGTATACTAAGAATCTGTGGAAAAACATTTTGAGAATTTTTTGTGGTATAATTCCTGACATTTCCTTGAAATATGAAAATGTTATTTTGGGTTATATACATTTTGAAAGAGAACAATCAGATGTTTTTTATTTACTTAATCTTATTTTGCTTCTCGCCAAATATTTTGTCCACAAATGTAAATATTGTAAATGTAAGCCTTTCTTTAACCTTTTTCTGGAAGATTTAAAACTGTATCTGTATTTGATTTCTGACTCTTCCAATAAGAAAGCTGTAAAAACTGTGAATCTTTTTAAAAGGTATATTATTTTTTTGCTCCCTGGCATGTAATATGTTGATGTCATTCTGTGTTTCAAATGTCATTATAATAAAAAAAAAAAAAAAATGAATGAATTCCGCCATGTTTACGTTATCATGTGACCTATGACGTTATAACAAGCGCAACAACTTCAAATATATGACTGACTGCTACAGGTTTAATATTTACTACCTAAATATTTTGATATTGATGCAATTTGCTCCTTTTTGTGATCTTGTTGAATACACAAATGCCCTTTTATTGCTAATGTAGTTTAACCAATATATTTGTGTTGTTATTGTTTTAACTCTATTGAAATGACCCACAGTTTAATCCTTGAAGATTAAACCCTTCGTAGCATCAATAACTCCACAACCCTACCTCGTACGGTTTTCCTCAGCTTTTGCAGTATTTGTAATATCTGCACAAATAAGACGTTGATCAGCTGCTTGAAGATCTCGCCTCTGAAGAAGAATGTTGATTTTACACTTGAAAAATACTACCTAAAAATTAAAATTACCTCAGAAAGCATTTCTAGCCCACCCCAACACTTATCAACAATATTAATGATAAATAGTGACTAATAATTCTATATATTTTTTTGTAAAACAAATTGTAATTTTTTTTTTCATATCTATGCATAACTTCACACTAGACAAATGCAGCCAAGATGAATACATCTAAATATTCAGTCAAGTAATGAATTAATGTATGTGTTAATAAAACAATAAGGTTATATTTTATTTACTGACAACAACAGGAGACATGAATAAACAATTAAAATAATAAATAAAAGTAACCGTCACAATAAATAAACACAAGTCAACAACCGATGAAATAAAGCTTTATTCAGACATTGTTCTGTTCTTGAATGTTTACAGACGGTGAACCCACATCCGTCCATCAGGTCCCTCACTGCTGCAGTCAGACTGAATCTGATCATGATGAGAGAGGGACATCGAGTCCTTGTCTGAGTGCACAGAGAGGATGAGGAAGACCACGATGAAGACCCTGAAACACACAACCCTGAACAAGAGCAGGAGAACATGTGTGGGACGATCTGACTGCTGCTGTGTCTGCTCCAAACATCTGTGTCTGCTCACCATGAGCATGACTACCTGTAAAACATTTACACAGAGTAAAACACTTTATATCATGTTGTCAGCATTCTATTTATTGCTGAATTTAATTTTACATTTTTACAATTGCATGTTAATTTGCTATAGCTACATTATTTCTGTGGTGTAGTGAACTGGACTGGTGAGCAGAAGGTTTCTGGATCAATCTCCACCGGTGTGTCTTTACTCCAGGTGACTCCAGAGGGATTGAGATCCTGTAATAACAGCACTGTAAGTCACTTCAGATAAAAGTGTCTGGCAAATCAATACATGTAAATGTGAATTTTGTGAATGCTTTTTTTGTGTCTTGGGCAGAAAAATGCTAAATAAAGCTGCTTATTTCTTAAAGCTTTCTTTCTTCAATGTTCTACTATAATATTAATACATGCATACATTTAATACAGTTTCTATTTTGGATTTTAAAGGGTCAGGTCATCTAAACATATAAATTCAGTCATTAATGACTTGCCTCCATTCTGTTCAATCCTTTGCCTGAACATAAAAGGTGATGTTGGTCAGGTTTCTCCTGCTGGTTTGTGTCCATACAGTATCAGTCAATGGAGCCTGACTTTCAGATTCTTTGTGACATTATTTGATGATACTTTAGAAACTTCTGAAACTCAGGCTTTATTGAATAATGTTGTATGAACAGAAACCAGCAGAACAAACTTGACCAATCTCACATCCTCAGTGTCTTTTGGTCTTTCTCTAGATGTTCTCGCTGGCTCTGGGGTCACTGAAGATGAAGAGACCACAGCAGCATCTGGCCCTGATGAGAAAACAAGAGGAGATGCAGTGATGGAGTATTTCACCCATGACACTCCATCTTCTTCATCCTCAGTGCACACGGCAGTCTGCAGACATTTCAGATCCTATAAAGATGCACAAACACAAAACAAAAGCAGTCATTTTAACAGCACAGTGTCGTTTCATTTCTGTATTAGAAGTAACAGAATGATCTTACTTTAGATTTTTCTTTCAGGTTTTTTTCCACAGATGCTGCTGTCACCTGCTCCACCACAAAAGATCTGCATCAAATGTACAGCAAACAAGAATCAGAAAAGTGCTGTAATAACTGTTTATTAATAAACTACAACTTAAGATCTAAAAGATGTTTGATGACTGTAGTGTACTCACTGAGAATCTTTTATGGCAGCATTTCTTTATCAGTCTCTCTGCAGCAGATGAACACACATGTGTCTGATCTGTCCCTGTAACATCCAGACAAGAGTTAGTCTCCTCTGTCATTTATCTGTGATATACTGCATTTACATGTTGAGCTAGATGCTGATGTGCTCACTCACTTTATCCAACACAAGAGCTCCACAATTTATCAACAACACTAATGGTCAAATGAAATAGATAACTTATGTTTACTTAATGTAGATTTATTTATTTACATTACTTACATTCATCTAAAGCAATGTAGACAGTCAACTGACAAATCAACAGCTTACTCTACAGTAGCTCAACAAATACGATTTTATCACATGGGAACCGTGTTTTGTTTTATAATACTCATATAATGCTCTACTTCACGTTCGATGACGATTTATCCCTTTCGCGTGGCATTCTGGGATTGAAAAGTATCCCCGATGAACCTTTCAGAATCTTCGCTGAAGCAATAGGACATCCGGGGATTACTCGCCTACTGTTTTATGGTACAAGGTTTCGAATGTACTTCTTTCTTCACATACTCTTTTTTCCCTACTATATAGTAGGTGAGTAGGCATATTAGAACGCAAATTAAGTATACGTACAACTGAATCTCGCGAGAGTTATTGCAATTCTCGCCTACTCTTTTATGAACGCAAAAGATTCAAACATACTAATTTGTCGCATACTGCTTTTTCCATACTATATAGTCAGTGGCGGCTCCAGACAATTTTGATTGGGGGGGCAATGGGGGGTCCTGGTCTTTTCAAGGGGGGTCTCATGAAAACCAACAAAAAATACAGTGGACATGGCTAATAACTGCATATTACTGCTACTAAACAACAAAAACACCTTTGCAATGTAAACAAATGACAGGCTACATTTGTTATTCATATCCTGCACACTGCACTTTCATGTCAGGTATATTATGCATTTTTATTGACATTGATATTTTTACATTTATTTCCAGATAGATATTATTGAGTTTACAGGCTAAAGTGGTCTTGCTGTTGTAAACACTGTTGCTATTGTAGAAAAAATATTTGCATCACATATAAAATATAATTATATTTTAATTCATTTCTGAATTGTTTTTATTTCTATAATGATAATTCAGAGAATGAGAAAATCTGAATAAGCCTTACCAGTGTTGTGATAATTATTTTTACGTGTTAAAAATAAATAAGTAGCCTACTGTAATATAATAACAGTTTATTCAAATAACATAAAAAAGACCAGACCCCTCGATGCCTGACTGTGAAACTGTTCTCCCTCAAACAGCACGCTAGTGTTACTTCTACACTACAGGCTACACACAGCAATATAAACAACGTATCTGCATGTTCTCACATCACATCGTTCTTGTTAAATAATAATAAGTAAATAAACATCAAAATCACTTCGCTGAGAATGAAACACCACTTACCAGCTGCCACGATGTTGAAAATATCCTCTAGCAATTAAAAAATGCGCGTGCAGCGTGAGGAATCTTCCCGGTTGGATGAGGTCGTAGTCAGGTGAACTGTCATCATGCTGGTCATTTTATTTACGGCTAAATTATTATTAATAAATTGTACTAATATTATGATTGGGCGTGGGCAGGCATTCACAAATGTTTATGTTATTACAAAAAAAAATTGAAATTTTGCTTTGACAAAAGGGCACTTAAGGGGCAAAGGAGCAGGTGCTCAAGTGAACCGGTTCTTTCGGACAATTCGATCAAATAAACCAGTTGAAAAAAAAAATGGTTCACCGGTTCTTTTGCGCTCGATGTAATGCCGTCATTGGCGATGATTGCCCTTCATTCAAGCCTTTGGTTTACCCGCGCTTATAACATTAGCACAGAATCAGTTCAGAATCAACCACCAAAAGAATCAGGTCGGTTCAGATGCGCTCTGTGTCAGTCTGCTTCACGCTGAATCACGCATGCGCAGTTATCATCAGCTCATCGGTTCTCGAATCGGACGCGTCTGACAGAAACGGTTCTCGTTTCAGTGTATGAATAAATATCGAAATAATTATTTATTATTGTTCTGCGTAGTTTGAAGAGAAACATTTTTGGATCTTTATCCCGAATATATATATCTTTTTAATCAGGAAGAGGCTGGGGGGTCAAATGGGGGGTCAAGGCATTTTTTGGCAGGGTATTGAGACCCCCCAAGACCCCCCTGGCGCCGCCGGTGTATATAGTAGAGAAGTATTCGATTTCGGACGCAGCCAGTGTCCTGTAGAGGGAAGCACTTACCGTCGCATTGAATTATTTTACCCCATGAAGAAAAAACTCCCTAAACCACGGAAGTGGACGTGATGAACTGCTCTTTTGCTTGTGTTTTATTCCAGAAAAAAATGCTATTTTTAATTTCTATGATGGCAGAACATGACACGAATTAACAATGGATTTAAGATGTGCTAAATATGTGTCTAGATCAAGCGCACATTTTCCACAGTGTTTGTTCATTCGTTGAGGATTCAGTCTCATATGTTAACAGCTAGCGACTGACTGAGAGTTATTTTTGTATTTTAGTGTTATTCCTGTAAATGACACGTAGAGCTAATGTACGAAGAGTGTATTAAATTCGTAAAACTCAAGATTCTTTAATTCATCCGCTTGTCTATTAAGTCTCCGTCTATTGAATCAAATCTCTTTTGTCACATCACCATAATCAGTAATGGTGAGTGCAGTTACAGTGTTGTATAGTAAAGTTTTCAGCCATAATACACTGCAGTCTATATAGTGTGTCTGGCTTGTGCTGAGGTGCATCTCTACTTTTGAATGAGAGAGCACGGAGGACTTCACATCACCATGGTCCACAGGAAGAGAGGTCACACTCATGCCCCTAAAACTCCTTCATCTGTGGACACACACTCCTCCAGCAGCACACTGCGGCACACTGATCATGAGCTGGGCATGAAGCACAGGATATGTATGGTGTCAGACTTCTTCTACCCAAACATGGGTGGTGTGGAGAGTCACATCTACCAGCTCTCACAGTGCCTCATAGAGAAGGGCCATAAGGTCGTGATCGCAACTCATGCATACGGAGACCGTCGTGGGATTCGCTACTTGACCAGTGGACTGAAGGTGTATTATCTCCCACTGCAGGTGTGTTTTACAGTATACTACATTAGTTTAGAGTATCATACATATCACACTTGCCACTAACATCCCCATGTCTTTTTCTTTTAAGGTCATGTATAATCAGTCCACAGCGACCACCTGCTTTCACAGTTTGCCGTTACTCCGGTGTGTGTTCGTGCGTGAACGCATCACAATTGTGCACGCCCACAGCTCCTTCTCTGCGATGGCCCATGATGCTTTGTTCCACGCCAAGACTATGGGACTCAACACCGTATTCACAGATCACTCTCTCTTTGGATTTGCAGACCTGAGCTCTGTACTGACCAATAAGCTGCTGACTGTCTCTCTGTGTGACACCAATCATATTGTGTGTGTGTCGTACACTAGTAAAGAGAACACTGTACTGCGAGCCGCTCTTGACCCCGAGATCGTCTCTGTCATCCCTAATGCTGTCGACCCCACTGACTTCACCCCTGACCCCTGTCGCCGGGACAACAGCAAGGTTACAATTGTGGTCATCAGTCGACTGGTTTACAGGAAAGGTAGCTTGAGGATGGTTTTGGTTTTTATTTGCACTACAGAATAATGTATTGATTATATGCTAGTTCTGTTTGGGGGTAATGCTAAGAAAAGTTAATTTAACGATTCAAAAAATGTATTGTGAAGTAGCAAAAATAAATATATATAAATACGCAAATACGCCTTGAATACATGTAAGAGTAAATCAAATTAAAAATAAAAACATTTTTTTTTTTTGGGGGGGGGGTGTTATTTTAAAAAAAAGTAACAAAACAAATAAACATAGCTAATATCAAGCTACTTAAGGTTTTCTTATCTTTCATCTCATTGACCCTGTGATTTGTTCGCCGGTTGTTTCGCAGGGATTGATTTACTAAGTGGAATCATTCCTGAACTATGTGGAAAGCATCCAGATCTCTGCTTTCTGATTGGTGGAGAGGGACCCAAAAGGATCGTACTGGAAGAGGTTCGAGAGAAATATCAACTTCATGACCGGTATGAAAGTCAGTGGGCATGAGAAATTATCTCTAGATAGAGTTTTTTTTGTAAATTCTTTACTCTCCCTTATTGTTATGTATATAAAGGGTCCGTCTGCTGGGAGCTCTGGATCATAAAGATGTGAGGGATGTTCTTGTTCAGGGTCATATCTTTCTCAACACCTCTCTCACCGAGGCCTTCTGTATGGCTATAGTGGAAGGAGCCAGCTGTGGGCTGCAGGTATGTGGGGGTTTTCTATTAATATGTAAAATAGGTTGCTATTGACATATCATGTTGACTGCAAGTTTTGCAAAATAATATTGTGTGACATTATGCACAATATATGTTAGATGCATACATGTTTTAAATGTATGATTAACTGGTTTCTAGGGCTGCACAATTAATTGAAAATGGAATAGCAAAGGCAGTAAATCGCTATTAGGCAGAAGCTGCGATTGTCATGCGTATCTTTCAGTGAAGCTCGGTTCTGTGATCAATGGTAAATCTACATCCAAAACCCAGAGGGAGCTCTCGTGCTGAAAATCCAAATATGCCCCGAAGAAGAAAACCAGGATGCAGCTGAATAAACAGAAGATTTATCTGCTTTCATTGATTAAACGTGACTAATAAACACACAACTACATTTTATATAGCTTGTCAGAGAACTACGGCTGTGTTTAGTAAATGCTGCTCCACCTGAAAACAGGTGATGGAGATTTACTGCTAATCACAGAACCGATTTTACTGACAAAATGTGCATTACAATCGCAGCCCTGATGGTTTCCATGCTGTAAGTTTCTTTAATTGAAAATATCTAAATAGCCAGATTTTTGAATGTTCATCAGTGATCAAATCTACATGATCACTGCTCTGTGTGTCTGTGTGTATACAGGTGGTGAGCACCCGTGTTGGAGGAATACCTGAAGTCCTCCCTGATGAGTTGGTGACTCTGTGTGAACCATCAGTCCGTTCCCTTTGTGATGGCTTGGAAACTGTTATTGCGAGAATACGCACAGGAAATGTGGCGTCTCCTGCCACCATCCACCGCAAGGTCCGAACACTGTACACTTGGAGAAATGTTGCCGAGCGCACAGAAAAGGCGAGTTTGAATTATTTGTTGGATGTACATTTGTTGGGTAACTTTAAAAAACGATTGGTAAAGTCTTTTAATGCTCATCAAGGCTGAAACTGGAACCTGGTTCAGTTTTTTTTCATGAATCTTTTAATGAATAGAAATGAATAGAAAAAAAACAACAACATTTATTTGAAAAAGGAATCTTTTGCAACATTAAAAATTACTTTTTGATCTTTGTGATGCACCCTTACTGATAAAAGTATATATTTCTTTTAAAATAAATTAATCTTACTGACCCCAAGCTTTTGAAAGGTATTTTATTATCAAATGTTATTAGAATAATTGTGTAATGAGCCCACTCTCTCTGTGTGTTTCAGGTGTATAATCGGGTGTGCAGGGAGCCCGTTTTGCCATTTTCTGAGCGACTGCACAGACTGTGGTCTCAGTGTGGTGCTGTGGCAGGCTCGATTTTCTCCTTTTTTGCTGTTATTAGCTTCCTCTTCCTGCTTCTCCTGCAGTGGCTCCGCCCAGATCATCTGATTGATGTTGCTATAGACTCATCAGGTCCCCACAGCCGAACGGGACAGCAGCTTAGTAAGAAGAAAGTAAAACACTACACTCAGCTGTGTCAGGATTAATAATCTAACATGTCCTCACATTAGTCTCATGATGGACTTTATTTAGAAGGGTAAGGATGCAAGTTATGAACTAAACTAAACCCGTTGTACCGGTACGTCATATTGTACTGTGGTACATCAAAACTGTGCTGACTATTGTTTACATTCATGTATAAAACAGCGACCTCAGGTGAAGAGAAAGCTTTTAAAAGTTATCTTCAGGCACTCCTATAGTCCAGCACCTGCTTTTGCACACTGAAAAGCTGCCTTTAACTGAACCCCCATCAGAAAATAGTATAAACAGGATGAAATTGTTGCACAAATATGTTTTAACGTGTAGAGACAGCTTTTCCTGTATCACCTTTACATTTAACTGCACATACTTCTAACAGCACATCTGTATGGTATAGATGTGACTTAAACTGATATAAATGAGCTGAACTAAAAGTTTTAATGCCAAACAGAGTTTTATGTGCTCTAGTGGAGGTGTGAAATGTAAGATGCATCATATCTGTTCATTTTTTTGGATGTGAAAGTGCTTGTTTGTCTTTATACTTGTTCTTACTGAAATAGCTTTTTTTATGGGCAGATTTTGCAGTTCACATTTGATTTTGGGTGCTGTACATTTCAAACCTGCTTTCTTTGCACTTGTTTTATATTGACCTTCACTGTGAGTTTTGTGAAAATGATTATAATGCACAAAAGCTCATCCTACCTGAAATACTACTTGAATTATTTTTGTTGACACAATCTGCAATAAACTTTCTTACAATACCGTAAGTATACATTCTTTTATGTTTTTTTTATGTTGATATGAATGCATTTGTGGGTGCTATTGAGATTTTGGTCATGCAAAATCTAAAATCTATGTAAAATTCTACTTGAAAAGTGCCACTGTTGAGTATAAGTTTGGTACATTATGGTAAAGTAGTTGTTTCTGTTGTAGATAAGTTTGGTACATTATGGTAAAGTAGTTGTTTCTGTTGTAGATAACAGGAATCTTATGCTAACACCCGAACAGGACAGATAATACACACCCTCACCCATTCAAGGCTATACCAGGAATCGTTAACACACACTTATCACCCGTTCTGACTGCTTTCACACACATGCACATTCAATAGCCTCCCTATCCAGCTTGGACGGTCCTGTTCCTGCATAACACTGCATGCAAATCATGTTTTGCTGGAGTGGCAGATATCACCATTACATTTGCAGTTATATTGGCTAAGGTTCGTGGCTCATTGTCTTTTTTAAGTTTTAGCTATTTTGCCTTGCTGTCTATGCAAAATCATATCTGTTTTTGAGGTTGTAGATCAAAGTTTGCCATTAAAAATAAGATGAATTTATAGTGGCTCATTGGTAGAGCATTGTGTTAACAGTGCAAAAGGTTGTGGGTTCGATTCCCAGGGAACACATGTTAGGTAAAAACTGTTAGCCTGAATGCACTTTAAGTCACTTTGGATAAAAGCATCTTTTAAATGCATTAATATAAATTGTCTTGACTTTGTTTCTGGTTAAAGGGGTTTTGTATGTTTTTGACTCATTTTGAGGGGATGTGTTTATGCGGGGGATGCTCACCTCTCAAGTTTAAGGAGATGGGGGTACAAGGACATACTGATAACAGTGGGAGGTGCATTCTCGCCAAGGGGGGGTTTTGTTTCTCTGAAGGCCATATAAACTCTGAAGAGTTTCTCTGTGCTACTATCTGAATTGTTCTCTTCCTGCGAGGTCTCTGAGGTGTCTTCTTGTGAGGTTTATAGATGGCTGTGGTTCATGCTGAAGTGAATGTCTGGAGTAAGCCATGGGATCACAGGTTTCAGTTGTATGGAGGACATGTGTGTAATACACTAATGGCAGGTAAGTTTTCATCCTCTACCTCTGTTGTTCTCCCTCTTCCTGAATGTTTTTAGCAGTCAGATTTAAGAACCAAGGTCTCTTTTCTCTTCGTTACATTTTTGTTGTTGTTGTGATATCCCCTGAACTGTCAGCCCTGGACCTTGAGAAAGATGTTATATGATAGTATTGCCAAGTCCATACAATTCAGTTATTATACTCACTGAAAACAGAAAAAGGAAATAATGGTCTAGATAAGCCTGTTTATCTTGCCTTTGCTCTGGCTTACCTTTAAATGCTTTTAAGGTATACATTTATTCTAAAATATTGGACTGTATGTAGGTTCATTGGTTATACTTTGGGGATGAAACAGTCTCCGGATGTTTGTTCATTTGACCTCTTATTGAGGTCAGAGTTGTGACTCAGTGGGCTGTGCACATGCTCAAAACATTCACGAACCATTGGCTTAAAATTTACAATTTTTGCCCTGGGACATTTTCCTATTCCAGTCCCCCTAGCTCACCAATTAACTATACTTTACTATATAACAATAGCAAAAACTGAAAATAAATAAATAAAATACTAATACTCATGGAAAAATCCTTAACCTTACCTTTAATCATTAAAAGATAAGAATCACTAATAAACAAAGTTTGTTTATGCAGCACATTTTATACACAATGGTAATTCAAAGTGCCTTATATTAAATGATTTTAAAAGATCATCAAAAATAATCATAATAGATGCATAAGGAATAACAATTAAAAATGCTATAATAATAATAATATCCTTTTTTATGTGTTCTTAAAGGGACAGTTCACCCCAAAATGAGCAATTTGTCATCATTAACTTTGAAACAAATTGTTCCAAATGTGTTCAATTTTCTAATGTTCAGCACAAAAGAAGATATTTTGATAAATGTTGATAACCAAACAGTTGATGGTGATCTTCTATAGCGTGGAAGAAAAAAAAACTGAGGAAGTCAATGGCGTTTGACTATATAATGGAGTAGAGTAGAGATTATTTTTTTTTCTGTATATTACTGATCTATATATGTCTCTATTATAGATCAGTGCTGTATATACATTATTATTAATTTAATTAAAAACAACAAAAGTATATATGGCACAAACCTCATTTACAAATGTCCATGTCTCTGCTTTATTAGATTCCTGGGATGACAGAACACCTCTTCATGATGCTGCTTTACAAGGAAGATTGCTGCCATTACGAAGACTGCTTTCACAGGTACTGATGGAAGAAACACTGCCATAAAATGTTTTACACTGAATACAGTAGTTCACAAAAATATCTGGACACTTAAATATGTGTCATTACACTATAACAAAAATCAGTCCTTAAAAACAGACTTTGTATGAACTGAATACTCCCTTTTTTGTGAATGGAAATGAATTGTTTATGTTTGCATGTGTACAGGGATATAATGTGGGAATGGCTACATTAGATGGAATCACACCACTGCATGAAGCATGTGTTGGAGGCCATTTCACCTGCGCTAAACTTCTCCTGGAACATGGTGCTGATGTATGTATATACCTTCCCCTTTATTTACAGCCTTTATTTTGCTCATTGTTTCTGCATAAACATGCAATAAATGGCTATATATGCATTCAGGCCAATGCTGTCTCTCTTGATGGAGCCACTCCTCTCTTCAGAGCATGCTTTAGTGGAAATCCTGCCCTCGTCAGCCTCATTCTGATCTACAGTTCTGTCCACCATCCAGCTCATCTGCAGAGCTCACCTCTCCATGAAGCAGCAAAGAGAGGTATGTGTGATGATTTGTGTGAATTTACAATGCACTGAAACATTGGGATATCAGTAAACCAGACGTCTTTATGTATCTGTTTCAGGTCACACAGCATGTGTTGAACTGCTGCTGTCTCATGGTGTGAATGTGGACACGGAGGTTCCCAGCATAGGAACAGCGCTGTACTGTGCATGTCAATCCAAGGCAACAGAATGTGTACAGAGCCTGCTGATCTCAGGTCAGAATCTCTCTCTCTCTCTCTCACACACACACACACACACACACACACCTCTTAATAGGGTAATAAATAATTTTTAGGGCCATTACGATCATTACAGAAATATAATTTTTTTAAATGCATTTTACAGTAAAAGTGTTTAATTTTGCGTGTTCTCAAGGGTTCATTATATTCTGTAGTATAATTTAAAAAATATCCTGTAGAGATCATGTTTTCTCTGTTTAGGTGTAAATAGATTAAATAAACCCACACACACATCATCATCATCGTAATTTTTAATATACTGTTCCAGCATTTATTCATATTTTTATTAGCTTTTATTTTGCAGAATTTTTTGAGTGTACAGTTTAATTTTAGTAATTTATATTATTATTTTTATATATATTTGTACATGTATCTTTCATTAATTTTAAATTTTAAGTTTAGCACTAAACATGCTTTTTTTTCTTGTCATATGTACAGGGTACTAAGTACAATGCAATTCTGATAAGACACTACACAGACATGTACAGTATATACAGTGCTAGATGTACATAAAAGTATAAGTATGCATATAAAAAGTTACATTATTAAATAGATTATTAAAAAGCAGCATTAGCAGCAAAATAGGAGAGATTATCAAAGCTCTCAAGGTTTTAGTTAATAATACAAAAACTGCCAATGAGAATAAGCTTGTTTCAATACGGTAATAAAAAATTTGGGTGGAAATTTTAACACTGCTTCTTGCCTCCCTCCAGGTGCTGATGTACATTGTGGGCGGGGTCTTGACACACCTTTACATGCTGCAACCAGGGTGGGCGGGGCAAAAGAGGTGGAGCTACTGTTAGAGCATGGGGCTGATCGGACCTCAAGGAACTCTGAAGGAAAGAAAGCTCTGGAGTTGACATCAGATCAGAGCATCAAACATCTCTTGCAGACAACAGGTACATGAAAATATAGGATATCACATGAAAACTCAGTGTGCACCTGTGTGCAGCAATACTGATTTTGGCTTGGTTCTCCAGGTCCATGCTCCCTGTCTCAGCTGTCCAGATGGTGTATTCGACGTTCCCTGGGACAAAAAGGACTAAACAAAACCAAGATGCTTTGCTTACCACATCTCCTGCACAATTATCTTCTCTATCATTAATATACACATAACCATGGTTCTCACAGTAATCATTTATTTTTTTATTTTTTTGTACACATTTTTACCTGTAAATAATCTTTTTTTTCTTTTGTACAAATGTATCCTTTTTTGTTTTGTAATAAATATTTGTATACATTCAAAGTCTTAATTTGTTGTAATTAATGTATGACTATATCCATACAAATAAACAAACAACACACAAACATCATATATTTTTATAATGTACAAACTTTATTTTCTATCCCCTTACCCTGTCCCTACCTCTAAACCTACTCATCATGAAAAAAAATTTAGATTAAAAAAAGTGTATATATATATATATATATATATATATATATATATATATATATTAGTCTAAAATAAAGTGTTTGTTTTAGATTTTTTTTTATTATGTACGTATGAGTGTATATGTTATATATATAAATCTAAAATAGAAAGTTTTGTTATTTCAGATTTCCCCCCAAAAAAACAACAACAAAAAACCCATTTGTTTATAATTCTTTTTCCTCCCTTTCCTCAATTCTCTCCCCACAAGGTCAACATTTACTGGTATTACTGTAATTGTGGGGACATGTGATCCCCATAACGAAGGGAATATCAGGGCGACACACACACACACACACACACGTATACGTGCCCACATGAACATTCATTATGCCTACTAATTCAGACAGAGTGAAGACTAAATTGACTACTAAATGTATTTTTTTTTACTCCGTAAACAAGCATTACCTGAACTAAACAGCAGATGGCACCTTTGTAACATACTTTATAATTATTTTAGTAATTTTATTGGATAAATTATGATAAATCACACCCCATAAATGGCTTTAAGATTCTTGCTATTTTCAGTTTATAAGTGCTTTGTATGCTAGTTTTTTAATAGCGTCAATACAAAACAACAAATGGTGACTCCGAAAACAGAGGTTAGTAAAACTATAGGCTAGCAATAGCATACATTAAATAAATAATAAAATAATAATAATGAACATTAAGCTACATTAAGATATCTATCTGTCTGTCTGTCTATCCATCTATCTGTCTATCTGACTGACTCAACATATGCTGATTCTGAAATATGCTGAGGATATTCCCTCTCCAGTCGCAGAGAGAGATTATGGCACACTTGCGATGCAGACGCATAGAAGACTCTGTCTGTGTGTGTGTGTGTGTGTGTGTGTGTGTACTCGGTCACGGGGAATCCGTGGGAGCGCACACTCCGCCCACGCCATGATCATCTCCACACGGTGAGCGCGTGGGGGGGTTGCCTCGCGCGCGGAGCTCGGGCTGCAGTGAACACGCCGCTACAGAGCTGCTCTTGACGATGTAACAGGACTGCAGTTCACGGGATACTGACGAGCGAGCGCTGCGGCAGGTAGGACACCAGTTTATATGTCGGTGTGCTTCATGTATGCGGCTTGAGGGAATAAACGTGGATTTACGCTGATATGGACGCAGGAACTTCAGTGCTCCCATTCTGTCTCCTCTTCAACTGTCTGTTTCTTCTTTATATTCTTCTATCGGTTACATAATCTTAAAACAGTCTAAACCGCACCAAAGTCAATGTCAGATGATATTCCCTGACAAGTAAGTATGTTTTAACGCTGTTTGTGGCATTACCTATAATGTCGTCTCACCAGGTGTTTGAACAGGTGCAATGCAGCAGAGCGTTTTTCTGTTTATCGAGGAAACGTGAGCCTCAAGTCGTTTTCATATCTTTGTATAGGCAATTTTTGCGAAAGTTTAAAAGTGTCGCCACGGTTCGATCCGAGGTGTTTATTGTACATATTATGTGATATGTGTGGCAAGTTGTCCCACTTTTTACTCCGTGAATATTAATATCTCTATTAATATTAATATTAATAATATTAATTTTGTCTCATTTTGATTCTGTTGTATTCACTTGAATGCTATTGAGTGAATATGAGGATACTGATATATTTTTTTTTTGTAGCACATAATTCACAAATTTAATTTAATTGAATTAGGCTACCTAATTTAGTAAGGAAACATTAAGAAATCAAGCCTGTTTTGCAATTATATAGGTACAGGGCCGCGGGAAGTAATTTTGAACAGGGGGTGCTGTGAATTTTTTTTTTTTTTTTTTGACAAAAAACCTATGAGCCTATAGGCCTATTTAAAATACATTTTAAAAATAAATACATTGAGATTTACTACTTTATTGTCATATACACTTCAGTGCACAGCCAGCAGGGTCTGAAACACACAGACATCAGTTCTCAGATATGCGCAATGCGCTATTAATCTGAAGCAGAAGCAGAAATAATATTTTAATAATCGAAAGAAAACGAAATAATTACTTTCATTACAATTTCAGATAGCCTATCCGTACATGCAACTTATTTAGATACAACAATTATATTACAACAAAATATAATATTAATCAAACTTATAACGCTATAACTTATAACACAATAACGCTAAAACAATGCAATCGGTTTGGTCAGCTGGCTTGAGTCACTGCACATTTATGTCACACGCAACTCTATTAACTCCAAAATCTTTTTACGCACACCACAAGGAAATAATCTCTGACTATTTAAGCAATTTGTTTATTGAACAGTTCTCCACATCCATTACGCAAAAAACACACGCGAAGTATAACGCTTTCTGTCTCCATCTCCAACCTTTTTACACAAACCACAAGGAAATAATCTCCGACTATTTAAACGTTATTTAACAGTTCTCCTCAACCATTACGCAAAGAACACACGAACGAAATAATACTCTCCATCTCCATCCCCACCACCTTACAAAAATACTATAGTGTACTACTTACAATTGCTTCGCTAGTCAAAGCTGATCCCACACTTGTTGCCAAAAAAATAAATGTTACAAGCGCAGCAGCACAATGCTCTCACCTGAGCTACATGCAGGCGGGGTGCCCTGGTTACAGGTGTCCAAATGTCGAGGTGCGCTGTATTATATACAGATGGATGTATTCTGCATGGAACGAGCGGGAAACCTCGTTACTCGGCGACCAAACCTGCCTGCCTGACGTTGACAACATAACTTCCGAACCCGTGTTGATTAGGCCTCAAAATATGAAAAAATATACGTAATAGCCTACGTGTGTCAAAATCATTTTCTAAAATATTCATAAGGAATTTATAAATTGTGCAAAATATTTTAATAGGCCTACATTTTTTTTAATCTCCCTCTCGTCACTAGGGGGTGCTGCAGCACCCCCAGCACCCCCACTTCCCGCGGCCATGTATAGGTATGAGGATAACTAACATAAGAGACAGGAGCTAAATCACCTTTGTACAGTGATGATTTTTGTCATCCACGAGATGTTCTTTAACCTGTTTACATGTGATTATCTTTTAGTATGATTTAGTATCCAGAGCTATTATGTGACATCATGAATGGCAAACTGGCCCACTACTAAGTTGTTGCCTGTAAACTATTATCTGTCTAATTTGGTTTACTCCACCTCTTTAACATTTAGAAACACAATTTTTTAAAGCTGTTACAGTGATTATCACACTGAGAACCAGAACAGATGTCCTACTAGTGTAGACTACAGATTAAACTCTGCATGTGACCGCTCACACGAGTCGAAGAGTGCTGTTGGAAGTTATACACACGGATTTGAGTAGTGAAACACACAGTGATGGGGAAAAGATGTGATGTGTCATCTTTTGTGTTTTATGGGCAACAACATAGTAAATCACTTCTGTTTTCTGAAGCATTAGCTATTAATACCTGAGTGAGACATAATCAAGATCAGAGGCAGCTGGATGAACAGCACATCAGTTTGACTGGACAGGGGAACACTGTATTGCTCACTTGTTCATACTCTTTCATAGCTCCAGCTATTTATGTTTAACGAAAGTATCAGATGTTCATTCTAACACAAGAAGTAGACACTAATGCGACAATTGTGAACATACAATATGAGTATAGAGCTGTATTATTGTATTAATTTTTTCATTTTATATATATTTTGTAAAAAAAAAATGTTAAAGAGTATATTGAAATTTATATCCTGCCAAACCAAAAAGTTTTTAACATTGTTGCTATTTTTTATATTTTATTCTAATTTTTTTCTGTAACTGGAGACTTTTTAATTTTACATTTTTATAATACATTAATACATGGAGTTTTAATATCATTAAAATAATGCAGATATTGATAGTATAAGTATTTAAACCACAAAGTAAAATAAAAAAACACATATAAAATTGACCCTTTGAACATGGAATTTTACTCCCATAAAATCACTAAGTGTCCCTAATATTTGTAACCGAGTGACTGATACTGATACGCACAGAAAATATATTATAGCTTCCCTAAATAGGAAAATAGAAACACTGACTGTTAACTATGCAGACAGGAAACATTAGTGGCAGCTGGACTGTGAGAACTAAATCAATTTCATTTCAATTCAAGACTGAAAGCAAGCTCATGAAAATTTTAAGGCCTTTTTGTAATTTTAATGTGCACTGGTCCTGAAAGAGAATGTGGGTTGGAAAGTTTAACTGACATCACAGAGGGACCAAAATCTGTCATGTCCAGACAGTAGTAGTATATATAAAGTGCTCTACCATATGATTAACTGCACAGATCATTCTACTTATGTCCATTTTAACAATCACAAACATACTCCCCATAATTGACATTTGATATTGATTAGTGTGTATGTGTGTTTAAATAAGATGCATGCATTAAAGATTCAAAGGGGCACAGCTGGAGAGGAGGAAGACAATACATTACATTGCACGTCGTTAGTCCATTAGTGCATGTTATACTTCAGAATTGGTCTGAATGTGTCTGGAGGGACTCTAGCGACATCATTTGATTTATATCTGCCTCTTTACATCCATGTTAAACTTTGTGAACCATTTATTTGCCATATACGATGACTTTGAAATAGAAAATGTTAATTTTATGATTAAAAAGTTGCTTCTCTTTGTGTTAGTCTGTGTAATATAATGTAATTTCTGACATTAAATATAATAAACATGTACATTGGCATTATATTGACTGTTTTCCGTCCTGCTTTCTATAGATTTTGATATTTGTCATTTAAAAGTCAAAATCTCGTATCGGTCGACCACTACTATACTTACAACGCAAAACCCAGTTTTTTCTTGCTAATCTGCATTTCATAGCTTTTTGTCCCTTTTTTATTATGCTAATAAAGCCTATTTGAAAGGCATTAAACATGTATGAGTCTAATCTCTATTAAGCCAGGTGTTGTTGGTGAATGTGTCTCCATCATTAGAGGAGTAATTACTGAGCTGAGAGCTGGACTGGCAGCTTGTTGACTTGCTCTCTTGAGATTTATGCACTGGACTACATTTCCCATGGTTCTTGCAGCATGCTTGTCATCTGTAATGTTGCTTTCATATCACGTTGGGATGATCGGATGGCATCATCGCATTGTCTTAATTTCACAGAGGGAAAAATCAGGAATGTGAAGAGTCACGATTAAAACGTGCTGAAATTGGTGTTGTTGTGTCTTTTTGAATTTGAATAGAGGAGCATTTTATTTCAAATCCTTATGACCGGTCACAAAAGGAGGCAGATAGTTTATCACTTTCATTGAAAAAGTGCAGTGTGATCATTTATCTAAATATCTATTTTTGTGTTCCATGGATGAAGGAAACCAATGAAGGTTTGTAACAACATGGGGGTGAGTAAATGATGACAAAACTATTAATTTAAAGTACACTGCTGTTCAAAGTTTGAAGTCAGTAAGATTAAAAAAAAAATTATTCAAAAAGGATGCATAAATTGCATTAATGTTTTATTTATAGTCTATAATCTATTTAAAATAGGCTATATTTATTTAAATGCTCTCCTTTTTAATTTTATATTCATTACCGAAATATGTATGCAAAAATATTATGCAGCAAAACATGTTTACCATTGATAATGATAAGAAATCTTTCTTGAGCAGCAAATGCCACTGAAGACTAGGGTTATGATGGTGAGGAAATTTTCCCACCAGTCAACATATGACAACACTGCTAATAGCAGTATCACCTTGGGGGTGGGCGTTCCCTCTTTTCCTTGCTTTCCTTAACTTTTAAGTAGCTTGTAAAAGTGGCATGCACATTTTACTTTCACTTTCAAATAGTGACAATTCGGCATAAAGCAATTGTTAGTTTGAATTTTCTCACTTTTCCTCGCTTGTCTTTTAAATGGCTTAAAAGCACCATGCGCATTTTACTTTCACTTTCGAATTAGCGGCAATTCATTGTTAAGTGCTTAAATGCAACAACAAAATACAACATCAAATTCACTTTAGCCCATATATAACTTTTATTAACAAAACAAATAAAAATACACCATGCTATAGGGCAGGCTATGCCTAATATAAAATAACAAACAACTTACATAAAGTTTAAATAGGTATACAAAACTGGAAATAAGTAAACGTATAATAACCAAATAAATAAAAAAAACGTTGAACGTTTATCAGCAAAACAAATTAGAAAGCATGGAGGCACAGCATACACCTTGATGGCAAATAAAATTAATAAATTACATAAAGTTTAAATAAAGTAAAAATCAGCAAACACTGTGGAACTAATTAAATAAAAAACACATCTTTAAAAAAACTTCCACAATCACCTTAGATAAATGGCAAAATTCAACAAGCTTTTCAAAATCCAAAATATTGCCAAACAGGTGCTTTTGCATTTTGTTTTCAAAACTAAATCATACGCCATCGTCTTGTTTGTCTCACCACTCTTCATGTCCATCAGCTCGACTCACTCTCCTCACTAGAGAAATGAAGTCTGATCTGTGATGCGATCATTTGACATGCTGCATTGAGTAGCCGCGATCAGTTTCTAATTGTAGTGTGTTATTTTGCTCAACTAAATTATTTCTATTATCATAAAATATCAAAATGACAGTGGGGGTCAGTGCCGTGGTAGTCAAGTGACGTAACCAGCGTTACGGCTCTACACCAGTAGGCATCAACTATCGTGGCAAGCCTAATCAAGACAGTAATGGTTGCTAAAACTTCAGCCTTGCATCACAGAAATGAATTACTATATTTTACTAGATATTTTTTTTATATATTCAAATAGATGACCATTTTTTAATACTTTACAATAATTTTAGTTTTTACTGTATTTTTGATCAAATAATTGCAGCCGTGGTGAGACTTATTTCAAATGTCATACTGGCCCCTGACTTTTGAACAGTACTGTATATTGTTGAACAGCACAAGTGTGTTGGTGTGTGTTTATACAGGGCTTTGTGTACACTAATGTGTGTACTTAGGGTGGGATCCAGTGAGTTACCGCACCTTTTGTAACCCTGTATTTTTTTTATTAAAGCAGCTCAGCAGTTTACATCTTGCTCTTGGGTTTTTTCACACCAACCTTCAGACTCAAACATATTCAAACTCAAACACTTACTAACAACTGCCTGACAATGATAGCAGTAAGAGGGAGAGGGGAGTTTTTTAAATTAGTGCTAGACATTTCTGGCCCATGCTGTCCTTTTCCTCAGGAGAGAATCTGAAGTTGCACTTTCAAAGATCATGGAGTTTGTGTGTGTGCGCGTGTTTGTGTGTCCCTGTAAACAGTTCTCGCATGAGAAATTTAAATTAATTTGGCTCCACATCTTCCTGGTGAGTCAGACACTTAATGGAACAAGAACCTCAGTTACACAAACGAAACATAAACGTGTGCAGTTCAGCTTAAAGCAAATTTTCGTGCTGTGACATTACAAATAATTTGTCACCTGTATATGACACAGATGTTTCACCGATGGCAGGCACATTTCTAAGTGTAAATGATGGTGTGAAAAACAGCTTTTGATGGTTCTGATTATGTAGGCTGGCCTGTCAGACATGGTGTATCAGACTATGTCAGACAGACAGACAACAGAATATAGGAAAGCAAGTCATGTCCACACACACACTGGAATGCATATTTTCTGTCCTTCCTATTTGTCACTCACTACTGATTTCGAAGAAACCTGCAACAAAGATAAGATGACATATATGCAGTAACTGCTACATATTAACCCAGACCATGCACACAGACAGTGCTGGGTGTTGGATATGACCCATAAATCAGTGCTTCAAAAAGGAAATTAAAGTTGTCCACAGATCCAAGCCAGTACAATGCTTCAGTCTTGATGGGGCTTCCAGCAAAGACAACTGAATATGAATGAAATTGTTACAGATCAGAGCTGGCACTTTATAAGAATACAAATTTACATAATGTACATTATTACAATACCTTTCTCCCCAGCCTGGCACAAATGGCTCAATTAGTTCTGGGCTTGATGAAGGCCCCAGCTTCTGAAAAACGAAATGTGATGTGATTGGTTAGTTATCCCAGTGTATTGTGATTGGCGAACAGCCAATACTGGTGTTTCAGTATTGCCTGTACAGCAGCACTTCTTCTTTGTAATCGTTGTCGTCTTGTGTGATGCACTCACCTGCGACCTCACCCCTCCCCACCCCCCCAACAATTCAAATTTCCATAGTCAGGAATTATTTTAATAATATTCTAATGGACCGATTTGTGACATCACAAAACCTGGAATACAATGCTTTAGTCCAAATGAGCCATTCGTTGTAGAGCTGAAAAGGTATTTTAAAAAAAGGATACAAATATCTCCCTTTGGAGTGGACTTTGAGAGTTGTAAATCTTTTTTTTTTTTTATGCCTAACCTTACACACTACACAATGAATAAAATTCAAAAAGTGAAAAAGCATAATAGCACCCCTTTAATCTTACGGGAATATCAAAATAATGACATACGTAAGCTAATTTTATAATAATTATAATAATGACTGTTAACAATATTCAAATAATCCTAATAATATTATAATAATGTAATATACATTATTAATTGTAACAATATCAGCTAAACCTATGTACGTTCTTGCTGACATACATTAGATAAAAGTTAAAATAAACAAATAATTAAATTGGTTTGTAATAGTTTGTAATTATCATATTAATATAACTAAACACATTGATAATGATCTTGTTTAAATTAAAAGCACTAATTTCACATGGACATTTTTCAGGTAGCCATTTTATAGCATGACCTTTCTTCTGGATTTTATCAAATTACAAAAAACAAAAAACAAAAAACAAATAGCATTGCTGGAAGAGAATGTAATATGTTTTCTTATACATTTGCTGAATCATTCAATGCTTATAACTGAACTTGTAAGAAAGAATTTCTTTATTTTACAGAACAGAACAATACCCATTCATGTATTTTTATTTTATTAAACTATACTGTTTCATTATTTAATAGACTTCAAGCTCTGTTATCTACCCTATTTGTGGAAAGTGTGTGCTATTAATTCAAAGGTTATAGCTTCAGTCCACAGTATGACTGATGTACGGTGATTACTGTCCTGTTCTCTCACTCTTGTGCTCTCGAGCGAGACACTTCACCCCAGATTGCCGCTGGCAGACTGCCACTGCAATTAATGTATTGTCACTTTAGATAAAAACCTAAATGGTGACTTGTTAGCCGCATCGGTTTGGCTGGGCTTTCATACAGACATCTGGACTGTCAGTCTATTCACAAAGCAGATAATAAAGATCATCATAATCCATAATACAGTTTGAAATAATGAACCACATAAAAAGTGCTTAATTGTGCCTCTGAATTATTCTTATATATATAATTTTGGATTTGTATAAATTTACTGTATGTGATCCATTTCATTTAGATATTAATTATGGTTTTAAAGGTTTGAATATTTTTTCCCCTCTGAAGTTATTTGCTAGTAAAAGGATTTTTATTTTATTTTATTTTTTGAATTAAAAGAGTAGTAATAGGTTTTTATTATCATTTTCGACCATCTCGCTCTGACCTTTTGGTTTCAATCTAACCTTTTTTTCTACTGGGACTTGGGAGCATAATTTTTCCTAATATTTATTTAACTCTTTTGACTTCAACTAGGTCATAAGGTGAATCAGAATTCACCAGTTATACAATAAGTATGAGACCCAAAATACCCTGATTGATCACTGATGGTTTTTATATGGATGTTATGCTTGCAGGCATTCGGCAGGTGAAAAGGTTATCAATGCACTGACCAATAGGATCACAATTGTCAAGAGATGAATGTCATTGTCTGAAGATCCGGGCAGATGACCTTTTTGGGGATGTGAAGATAAACTGAAGCAATCCTTCATTCTGACTGAGGATTCCAGCTGCATTCATGAAGCAAAGTTGTTAGTGGTTTGTTGCCAGTTTGATTGGCTGAGTCTTCCTGGAGCTCTGTGAGCAGTTTCTTTAAATGGTCATGGCGAAGACAACCGATTCCCTAAATCTGTCCTTCCTCCTGGAGCACGAAAGGCAGATGATCCTCAGTGTTCTCCAGAAAGATGAGAAACTCCGCAAGCGAGAGGAGAAACGCATCAGGTAGCGTCTTCAGTGCACATCATTGCATCACAAGCAGTCATTTTCTTTAAATGTCTGCACATTTATATATATATACAGTATTGTTCAAAATAATAGCAGTACAATGTGACTAACCAGAATAATCAAGGTTTTTCGTATATTTTTTTATTGCTACGTGGCAAACAAGTTACCAGTAGGTTCAGTAGATTCTCAGAAAACAAATGAGACCCAGCATTCATGATATGCACGCTCTTAAGGCTGTGCAATTGGGCAATTAGTTGAATTAGTTGAAAGGGATGTGTTCAAAAAAATAGCAGTGTGGCATTCAATCACTGAGGTCATCAATTTTGTGAAGAAACAGGTGTGAATCAGGTGGCCCCTATTTAAGGATGAAGCCAACACTTGTTGAACATGCATTTGAAAGCTGAGGAAAATGGGTCGTTCAAGACATTGTTCAGAAGAACAGCGTACTTTGATTAAAAAGTTGATTAGAGAGGGGAAAACCTATAAAGAGGTGCAAAAAATGATAGGCTGTTCAGCTAAAATGATCTCCAATGCCTTAAAATGGAGAGCAAAACCAGAGAGACGTGGAAGAAAACGGAAGACAACCATCAAAATGGATAGAAGAATAACCAGAATGGCAAGGCTCAGCCAATGATCACCTCCAGGATGATCAAAGACAGTCTGGAGTTACCTGTAAGTACTGTGACAGTTAGAAGACGTCTGTGTGAAGCTAATCTATTTTCAAGAATCCCCCGCAAAGTCCCTCTGTTAAAAAAAAGGCATGTGCAGAAGAGGTTACAATTTGCCAAAGAACACATCAACTGGCCTAAAGAGAAATGGAGGAACATTTTGTGGACTGATGAGAGTAAAATTGTTCTTTTTGGGTCCAAGGGCCACAGGCAGTTTGTGAGACGACCCCCAAACTCTGAATTCAAGCCACAGTACACAGTGAAGACAGTGAAGCATGGAGGTGCAAGCATCATGATATGTGCATGTTTCTCCTACTATGGTGTTGGGCCTATTTATCGCATACCAGGGATCATGGATCAGTTTGCATATGTTAAAATACTTGAAGAGGTCATGTTGCCCTATGCTGAAGAGGACATGCCCTTGAAATGGTTGTTTCAACAAGACAATGACCCAAAACACACTAGTAAACGGGCAAAGTCTTGGTTCCAAACCAACAAAATTAATGTTATGGAGTGGCCAGCCCAATCTCCAGACCTTAATCCAATTGAGAACTTGTGGGGTGATATCAAAAATGCTGTTTCTGAAGCAAAACCAAGAAATGTGAATGAATTGTGGAATGTTGTTAAAGAATCATGGAGTGGAATAACAGCTGAGAGGTGCCACAAGTTGGTTGACTCCATGCCACACAGATGTCAAGCAGTTTTAAAAAACTGTGGTCATACAACTAAATATTAGTTTAGTGATTCACAGGATTGCTAAATCCCAGAAAAAAAAATGTTTGTACAAAATAGTTTTGAGTTTGTACAGTCAAAGGTAGACACTGCTATTTTTTTGAACACACCCCTTTCAACTAATTGCCCAATTGCACAGCCTTAAGAGCGTGCATATCATGAATGCTGGGTCTTGTTTGTTTTCTGACAATCTACTGAACCTACTGGTAACTTGTTTGCCACGTAGCAATAAAAAATATACTAAAAACCTTGATTATTCTGGTTAGTCACATTGTACTGCTATTATTTTGAACAATACTGTATATATATATATATATATACACACACACACTGTAAAGTAGCTACTGTGCAAGCAAAGTAGCTAAATACATTAAATAATTTATAATGGAATTGCACAAGAAATTAGGGTTTATGAATGAATGAACTGTTTATGAACATTTTTTAATAAGGGTGCATCAAACTTTGTAAGAAATTATAGTAAATATAACAAAAAACTTGAAGACTACCATAAGTAATTTATATAAATGATTTCAATAAATATTAGATATTAACAACAAAATATTCAGGTTAAAATGTAGTGACTCAAATCCATGACTCTTCTTTTATGAATTTACAAGGCATCCGAATAAACCAATTCACTAGAATGAATCACTTTCCTGGACTACATACTGTATGTCAGAGAAAGTGACATAAAAATCACTATGTGGCTTTGAAAATGTCTTTTTGAAATGGATGAACTGTGTTCAAAGCAGCAGACCTGCTGTAGTTAATTTATAGGGTGAATACATTTAGTTACTCCCCAACAGTGATGCCAGGTGTCCCTCTACAGGAAACTGAAAAATGAGCTTCTAGAACTGAAGCGAGCCGGGCGGCGTAGTTCAGCGGATCAGCGTGAGTGTGCTGTTTGTCTTCGTGCTCTGGGTCTCATCTTGCAGAGGGGTAATGTGTGCACTAACTGTCATCGGCGCGTCTGCAACTTCTGCACTGCTACACCTCCAGACAGCAACTGCAGATGCACTGTGTGTGCGAAGACCGCGTGAGTCACACACAGCATCCATACACACTCTGCTCTGTAATGGTGAATAGATAGTAGACACCATGAAATTGTCAACAGTTCATAGGTGAACCAATTAGGCTGTGATTGGCACTTCTATAATTGGTCCTTACACAGTGTTGTCTGTGTGTGACTGGCTGATTTAGGGAGCTGAAGGTGGTTACAGGAGAATGGTTTCTGGAAGAGAGATCCAAGAGGTTCCAACAAGCCAGCATTACCAGCAGTGATGCAGTCAAACAGTCCATCCTCAGCAGTCCTTCAGGTGAGACCAAATCAGAGTTTGTGTCAACACTCAACACAGACATCCAACACACAGTGCCTGTAAATGTTGCCATACACACTGTCAGCACTGTCATTCTTCTCCAGGCTCTTTTGAATGATTTGAATCAGAATAGTTAAATGTTTCAGTATATACAAAAAATATATTAATGTTATTTTTGCATGTCCAGTTTGACAGCAGCTTTGACTATAAAAAGCAGAATTCCGATCAGGTTTTGCATTGATTAATGGTCATTTATAGTGAATAATATTTTATAAAAATAATAGAAAAATTATTTTTGACGGCTAAAATCATTGATTGATTAATTGATGAATTAGTGCTTCTCCAATGATGTGATTTACTCACCCTCAGGCAATCCAAGAGCTTTGCTTTGTTGAGTTTATTTCTCTATTAGAACAGATTTAGAGAAATGAAGCATTACATCTCATTCTCACCAATGTATCCTCTGCAGTGAATGGGTGCCATCAAAATGAGTGTCCGAACAGTTGATAAAAGCATCACAATAATCCACATGTACTCCTAAAATGTTTTTATAAACAAATCCATCAGGATATTTTTAACCATATTGTTTTCTCTATTTTGTTTCTCTGTTTTTGTTTTGACAATTTTTAGATGAAACTCCAAAAGTGAAATTGAATTGATTTTTTTTTTTTAGCTTAAATTGCTTTGATATGCTTCTTGTTTTATTATGAATATCTGTATTTGTTTATGAAGATGGAGGCTCGGCTCACAGATCATCAGAGATGGAGAGATCGTCTACGCCACAGCCTGAGAGATCAGCTACGCCCCAATCCCAGAAAAGCACAGGGAAGAACAGGAAAGGGTGAGGGGCATCATTTATAGTCCATTCAGTTGGCTATGCTTGAAATCACTTACTGTGATACGGTTCTTGCTGTTAATAGTGTTTGTGTTTTATGCTTTCTTCTGTATGCCTGGAACATTTGCTTAAATGTAACACTATAAACGCTGTATCCCATAATGCAATGCACTCAACCATTTACAATATGACGAATGAGCCAAGAGTAATAAAATCCATGATTTTGAACATGCTGTATGATTAGTGAGAACAATAGAGCCTCCGGCTGCTAGAAATGAATCCTGTTGCATACTGTTTCACATATTAATTTGGAAAAATGGTAGGCAGTAAGCTAGTATTTCGTTCTGTGCCAGCATGTGTCTGCTCATTAAGGCTGTCTGTGTTTTAGGAAGAGATCGGTTGCAGTGGAATCATCAGGGTTACCAACAGTACCCAATAACATGAGAGCACAAATGGTGAAAACACCGACTCAGACGGAGACAAGAAACAGGGTAACACATGATTGCACAATTGCATTCCTGTATACAGATTTGCATGCATGACAAGAAAGCAGTGTTTAGTGTCTGTGCGTGTGCATGTGTTTATTCAGCCGGATGGGGCAGAGAGCGTGTCTAGTATACAAAGCAGTGACAGCGTTCCTGAAAAGATGGCGGATGGGCGGAGACAAATGGATTCTAGCACACCCTCTATTGCCGTATCCAGAGCCTCCCTCTCATCAGGTATCACCATGGAAACAAGTTCCTGCCAGTGACACTAGTAATGACATTTGCCCTTAAAACTGTCCTTACATCAGTTCATTGTAATATTAAAAACTTTAAAAAGTCTGAGGTCACACTGAAAATGTGTGCTTCCTAATCTGATTTAAACATGGGAATAAACAGATACATCATGCTAAACAGAAATACAGTATATTAGAAGAAATGGAGTAAACAACAAAAAATGTCTTTGAATTTTTAAACCTATACTTTAAAAAAGAAAGTAAAAAATAGAGAAATATCTATGAGTAGAACTATTTAGATTCTGCGCTATTGCTCTATTAAGGTTTTGCTCTTTAGGTCAGTAACAAAATAATATTTTTTTACAACAGTGATTCTCAACCATCTTGACTCTTACATCCTCCCATTGTCCACAACGTTTAAAGACCCCATTATATTTTGTGTTGTTTTTTACTCCCACAAGATAAAATATTTTAGAGCCTGTCATAACTAAATACATGTATATTTATAAAAATACCTGTGGAGTTACACTATTTTATTAATTTACATAACTTCTACAGGTCTTGTGATAACACTTTTCACACTAATTAGGCTGCCTCATTTATCCAAGTTTTTCAATATAGTAAGATCCATATTCTTTCAAAGAACATCTTTAAAATAAAGATAAGAACATCTTTAAAATAAAAATAAGTAAACAAATGAATAAAAAACATATTGTACTTTTTCTATACAGGTCTCAGAATTTTGGACATCACTGTGTGTCTTTAGAAGTATTATAAAATGTATAATAGGCAGAAATGTGGTTAATCACAGCATCTTCCTCTCTTCACAGATCGCAGTCGCTCTGAGTTGGACCTCAGTAATCCTGGTGAGGGGCTCAGTGAAGACCCTCTGATTAGTCGATGTCACTCAGTTCCAGGCCTGAACGATGTGGTAGCTTTCAGACACAGTCTCAATCTCACTTGGAATAATTTTTTTCTTGTGTGCAGGATATGATTTCCAGACAAGGAGTTAAAATAAGAGACAGCCTTCTGTAATGAGATTTTTTTTCTGATTTCATATCACAGAGTGAAGTGATGGTGTAAAGGAAATCAGTGCTGTTTTCGATGTAATATTCGCTAAAGGAAGTGTTTGTGCTTTAGGACTCGGATGAGGACATTGATGCGGTGTTATCAGCACACTACAAAACCAACCGGAGCATCTGCAGCGCGCAATCAATGGTATAATGATTTGCACAGCAACACACACACACAAACACCATAATCACAGGTGCTTTGCTGCAATTTGTGATGGCTGGCTTTGTGCAGATGTCTGACTGAAACAACATATATAGCCTACTCATTCCTCTTTCTGTGTTATGCTTGTGTGTGCTCTATGTTTAGACTTATTTGTGTGCCTTATGGCAGGTGAACCAGAAATCCAAATCTTTACCTCCTTTTTTTGATGTTAATGTACACCATATGCTTTAAAACTTGTTCCAGCTCATGCCTTGTGGATATTAGCATTTCCTCCTTCTGGTAAAATATCCAGTTACATGAGATCGCTTAATTTGTTGACTCACCTGGCAGACCCACACATGAATTTTTATCACCCAATCTCATATACACACAGAACACACATTAACTACTGAAAGTGCATCATCATATTTCTCTGTTCTTGGCCACACACACTGCTGCAGGTGGTTCATTAAGATACAACAAAGAGAGATAATTCAGGCAAACAAGAAGACAAGTGGTCTCTTTCAAAACAGCTGACATAACTCGTAGCTCATGCAGTCTCTAATAGCTAGATGAGTCAGATGTGAAGGGTGCAGAATGAAGAGGGAACACAAGAAAAAAGCAAAACAACTAGCAACTACAAAGTCGCATTTTCACAGAATAAATATTCTGCCATTATTTACTCACCCTCATGTCATTCGAAACCTACATGACGTTCTTTTGTTGAACACAAAAGATGACGTTTTGAAGAATGTTAATGCAGCTCTTTGACATACTGTGAGAGTGAATGGTGACAGGGTGGTCAAGATCCACATAATGACAAAGCACCTTAAATGTAAATGTGATGTGATCCAAACAACTCTTGAGATATATTCCAAATAAAATACATTTCAATGAACTAAAATATATTATGCAATATTTCCCTACTGAAAAATAAATATACTAAAATGTATTTTAAATACATTAATTTCATGCTAAATTCATGTACTTAATAAAAATACCCTGCAATTGTACTTTTAGTATACGAAACTGTTATACTTCAAGTCTAATTTTGTACTTAATGCACTTGAATTGTGCAAAAGTAGTGCTGAAGTCCAACTAAAGATACACTGAAGTAGGCCTTTATTTGATTGTGTTGGAACTATTGCAGGTATACTTTAGGTACACTTTAAATATCTTGTATTTAAAGACTGATAAAAAAAATAAAATACAATACTTATCAATAGAGACAATATAACACTCTTTAGGCTTAATACTGTATTAAGAAATGTGCATTGTACACAAATAGTACCCAAATAAAGTTTAATTATAATTTTTAAATCAGTAAGTCTGGAGCGTGTGTGTAGTTGTAGTAGTGTAGTTGAGTGCTGTAGTTGTACGCATTTATTGCAACTACATTTCGTCATTTTTCATCACAAACAGACTAATGAATAACTTGACACAACTCTGTGGAGACCAGCTGTTCCTAAAGTGAAAGGGGGGCCCACAGAATAATTTGCTATAGCTTAGTGTATTTTAAAGACTGTAAAGTCACTTTTTATCATGATACATGCTGTGATTTATTCCAAAGTGATTTATATGATGCATTTAACATCAAATAGAAAAATAATTTAAAAGCAGATTTTTTTTAAAAGCAGACACTACGTCCATGTTTTCATACAGTCTATGACTTAACCCATCGGTAGTTTTTTACCATGTGAACTAGAATAGGCTACTTGCCTAAATGTTGTTCTAAAGGCTTATTAATTCTTTTTTTTTTTTCAAAACACGCAAAAAATGTCAGCTCTTGCACGTTCTGAATGTTATAGGCATATATACCCGAGCCAAGTTATTATTCTTTCCATTTTGTCTTAGTGTTTAAAATATTTATTCTGAAACAAATAAATTAATTAATTATAAACCGACTTACTGGGCGGCAGGTTATGGGCTGCTTACAGTGTTTTTTTGTCATTTTTGGAGGCGTTCAGCTCCAGTTACCATTTGATGTTACTATATGGAATGGAGTAGTGATGCGTAATTTTTTTTTTTTTTTTTTATTTTATTTTTTTTACGTAACACTGAAAACAGAAATTAACATCTTCATTTAGTTGAAAAATGAAAACCGAAAAATGTTTGGGTAATTCAGCTTGAGTAACTGAACTCTATGTCTGTATGCTGTAAATTAAACCATAGAAATGTATTCAACAGTTGAGTGGCCTCATTTCAGCCGAACAAATTTGAAAACACCTTTTTCTTTTGTAGCTTATCCATATTGTGTGGATCAGATAGACACAGAAATGGTTAAAACACATCTTCTGAGAAGTGCTGATTAAACACCACTGTTTGAAATCATTTTTCGCTGTTTGAATATTTTCAGTTCTAAATATCAGTGCATCATTAGAAAAAAGCCATATGAATGTTTTGCCAAAACACTCCCTTTCTGGAAGAAAAAAGGTCAGATGGGTTTGAAATTACTTAAGGTTGAGTAAATACACAGTGTTCATTTTTGGACTGTGACATCTACAAATAATCAAATGTGAAAAAAGCTCCTTCCTGACTCCAGCAATCTGTCTCCTGTCATATTATCAATGTTTTCCTTATTCTACCTTTCTGCTCTCTGTTTTTCCTGCTATCAATCTTCTCGTCTCTCTTTCTCTCTCATGTCTTATTCTAGTCTTCTACACCTGCCTCGGAGAGAAAGTGGGGTTTCCTTAATGTACCTGACTCAGACGCTGACACTGTGAGTGTTGGGTGTGTGTTTGAGTGCAGATGTGTGTCTGTCTGTTGGCTTCAGATTCTCTCTCTTGCCCTTCTGTACCACTGAAGAGTCAGGCATGCACTCAAACACAAGCTTGTGAAAGATGCACCCCAAAGACTCTGCTTATGTGTGCTCTCCAGACCAGCATCAACAGTATGATGAGCGTGTACAGTGAGACGGGGGACTATGGCAATGTGCGGGTTTCTGGGGAGATCCTGCTCAACATCTCTTACAGCTATAAAACAGGAGCACTCAACGTGCTCGTCCGCGAGTGCCGCTGCCTAGCAACCGGAGATGAGAGGAGACAGCGCACGGATGCGTAAGGCCACACACACACACACACACACACACACCGCTATAGACTTCACTTTGAGCCATGGTAGAGCATCTCTGTATTGCATGTATTTGCGATGGCAATATATTAACATTAGATTTATCTCAATTAATTATGTTAGTAATTCATTTAAAGGGATAGTTCTCCCAAAAATGTAAATTCTGTTGTTATTTACCCACAAATAGTGTTATTTTAATATTATTTTTATATATTTATTATGCATGAGATTTTATTTTCATAATTTTACGTTTTAGTAATTTAGTTATGTGCTTTAGAATTTTTTTTGGATTTATTTATTCTATTTAGCTTTATGTATTTTTCTTTTTTTCTTTTGGTTTTATTTTTAGTACATTAACTTAGACATTTTATTTCAGTTAGTGGCCAAGGTAGCAGTTCTAATTTTCAAGTTTTTTTTATCAAATAATTATATATTTTATTTCAATTAATTAAAAAATTTAATAGCTGATTTTCAGGATAATTGTTGGTAATTTAATAATTTTAAATTTGAGTCCATTCCTCAAAAAGCACTTTGATTTTATTTTTATTTAAATTATAAGTTTGATTAACTTAGCTATGTGCCTTTGTCATTGTTAATAGTTTTTTTTTGTTGTTGTTGTTCACAAACACTTTTTGTTTTCTGTCATTAAAAAGAAACCAAATGATTCCACATTAACTCAATAACTATAAGATTAATCAGTAATTCCTGACATTAAATTATTGTAGTTCTTGACTGCTCTAGATTCATTACATAACTTGTATAAAGTTGTTTTATCCATTTAACATATCATTACAAAGGTGTCAGAGGCTCATATTGTAAAAAAGCAAACATTTTGGTATTGTGTGTGTGTTTGCAGCTATGTTAAAACGTATCTCCTGCCAGACAAGTCCCGTCAAAGCAAAAGGAAAACCAGCATCAAAAGCAGCACCACTAACCCTGTGTTCAATGAAAACCTGAGGGTAAGAGTCTTCATGCCTGCCTTACAAGGTTGATGAGATTTAGTCAGTCAATTTAAAGGCTCTAATCTGTCTCTGTCTCTCTGGATAGTACGTGGTCAGTCACTCTCAGCTGGAGACGCGCACACTGCAGGTTTCTGTCTGGCATCATGATCGTTTTGGACACAACAGCTTCCTGGGGGAGACGGAGCTGACCTTTGACTCCTGGCAGTTTGACACACAGTTAGAGGAGTGGTTCGCTCTGCAGCCCAGGGTGAGCTGAGCTCAACACACACAAACAGAAACGGTGTGAGAGATAGAAGTCTGATACTGAAATGTGTGTGTTTGTGTCAGAATGAGTCTTATGTGGACTCAGTGATGCACTACAAAGGAGAAGTGACTGTGGTTTTGAAGTACATTCCTGCAGAGAGAAATCTCTCCCTGCCTCTGGACCAAGTGCAAGGTATGATTGAAAATTAGAAATCATATTATTTCTCCACCTTTTCATTGTTGTCAAAACATATGACTTTTATGACGGCGCATTACTGAATATTAATATGGCACTTGTTTATTTATGGTGTGGTTTATAATCATGATGTTACCTATCAGTTATAAATAGCTTACAGTTAGGTTTGTAAACTATTACATGGAAGAATAATTTATTATAATTATTAATAATAATATATTATTTATTGAAAATGTCTTTGTTTTTGCTGTTTATAAATCATTATAAAAATGGTTTTATAGTAGACAAAAAGTAGAATATTTATACAGTAAACTTATCAAATATAAAGGAAACCAATTAATGTAAATTATAAATGAAAATACGTGATGTAAATGTAGAAACATTTCATCTATCCATGCTAGGATATCTAATAATATCTATATCTCTATCTAATATCTAATCTTTTTGACAACAACATGAGATTGTATTTTCCTAGAAGCTGTCTGTGTACATTACTAGTATTAAATCAAGCTCACGTTTGTTTCTTAGTGAAAAAAGGATTTCTGAAAGGAAAGAAGACCATCACTCTTCCTAAAGGAGGAATGGTGGAGCTGCTGGTTAAGGAGGCAAAAAACCTGACAGCAGTCAAAGGAGGGTCCTCTGACCCGTTTGTTAAAGGGTGAGTTCATTTTTTTCACTTTGTAAACTCCAACTGCTTCTTCTTATACTTCACAAACTCACTCTCACAATGCTTTTCTTCTTGCGTACCAGATACCTGCTGCCTGATGACAAGAAAAGCACGAAGCACAAGACGGCTGTGGTGAAGCGCACAGTAAACCCACGCTGGAATCACACCTTCACATACTGCGGCCTGCAGGACAGCGATCTGGACAGCGTGTGTCTGGAGCTGACAGTGTGGGACAGAGAGCCCTTCGCCAGTAACGTCTTCCTGGGAGGTGTGCGGCTCGGGGCAGGGACAGGTGAGTCTTTCTTTAGCTCAGCCTTTTTTCAGTTTAGTCCAGAGAATCAAATTGAAGCTTTGCATTTTCCGCATACAGAAATGTGTATAGGAACCAACAGAACTCAATATTAAATTGCAATAATATTACAGATGAAAGCCTTTTCAGGTTTCATTTTAATTTTAGTAAATTTATTTTATCCTTTTGTTCAGTTTTATTCTTTTTTTAATATTTATATATTGCTTTAATTTATTTGAATTTTATTTTATCTCAGGTTTATTTCAGTAAATTAAAACATTTGAGTAGTTTTAGGGTTAGATTTAATAACAGTTTTGCCCATCACAAGCCCTCTTTTAGCGTTAAAAACTAATTTCAGGATTTTCTAAAGATGCACTGAAACATTAGAGATGAAAAGGCATGGATACAGTTATTTAAACATTTTTCAGATGCAAAATTTATGGGAGGAGAGCATTTAAATTCAGTTACACCAAGTTCTCAGGTTCTCTCAGGAATAACATTCATGCTTGTTTTTTTCAATTAGATCATCTGCTTCCTATCCCTGCTGGATTCTGACAATGATATATTTCTTATTATATTTCCTACATTAGTAGGATAGATTTGTATATAATGCTTTTACTGTGAACTGTTCTCTGACTCAAATTAAGATAATCATTGAATCCCAAATGTTCTTGAATACAATTTCCACTGTAATGTTCTTTCCAAACGTCTCCTTAATCAATCATCAATGATGCATGAAGCGCTACTTTGTGCAACACATTTTGTATTAATTTACTGTTACAAATATGTTTTATTCATGTCTTCACTCACTCATGATCAGATCATTCGTTTTCTCTTTGATGATCATTTATAAAAGAGACCAAATTCTACACGTTTACCATATTTATAATCATCAATGGTACTTCAGGTTTCTTACATTAAATCCAGTTTACCAGACTAATTTCCACACTTTCTGGCCATTTAATGAAACAATTTTTGCAACTTTACCTTTATTCATGTTGCAAATGTATATATTGTATATTGACTTGTTTTTAGTATTCTAAATATTTCAATATTTTGTAATTCAAATAAATGCTGTTCTTTTGAACTTTCCATAAAAATATTAAGCAGCACAACTGTTTTCAACATTGAAAACTTGCTTTTTGTTTATTGTTCTGGATATTTTAAAGGGTTTTGAAACATCTTGCTGAAGGACTGCAGCTGGAAATGACAGAAATTTTGATTAATGTGTGTTTTCCTTATAAATAAATTGATAATATGATGGTATAAAAAAAATTCAAATCAAGATATTAAAATGATTTCTGAAGGATCATGTGACACTGAAGACTGGAGTAAATCACAGGATGCATCACAGGAATAAATGTACTTTTTAAACTATATTCAAATAGCAAACCGTTATTTTAAATAGTAACAATATTTCATAATTACAGTTTTACTGTATTTTTAATCAAATAAACAGTCTTTGTGAGCATAAGAGACTTCTTTCAAAAACACTAAAAACGTAACAACTAGTTTATTAAAACAGTAAAATCAATGTTTATATGTGTTTTGTTTTTGAAAAGAGTTTTTTTTATTTTTATTATTGTTTCAAAATAGCCTAATGACAGTGATTTTCATTTGGAATATTTCTCTGCGATACACTAAATGGGCTCTTTGATGTGAATTACAGCCGAACACACACACAAAAAATATGACCTAGCTAGCAACAAGTTGATTGATTTTCTTTAAACGAATGTTTGACATTTTTTCCTCTCTGAGGGTCTGACATATAAAGCAGCACGACTAAGATTTTCTTCTCGTTTTGATCTTGCATGCAGAGCAGTTGACTGACCTGTTTGTGACCTGCAGGTCTGAGTTATGGGAAGGAAGTAGATTGGAACGATGCCTACGGGGAAGAGCAGCGGCTGTGGCAACGCATGATTGACAACCCTGAGGTCCCGCAAGAGTGCACCCTGATGCTGCGGTCCAGCATGGCCAAGAGGAAGACATAGAGAGAAATCATCACATCCGCTCACCTCTAGACACTTTAAAGTGCTCTTTATGTTCTTTGGAAGTACTCATACGCTCTCTAAATTCTCAAGATAATTACATGTACACACATATGCGCCACTAAGGTCCTTTTTACACCTGATAATAAGATCCATCTTGACTGAGACAGATTGGCATTTCAGATTTCAAAGGAAAGAAACTCAGATTTTATGTCTACATGCATCTTTTATGTCAGTGCAGTAACTGCATGTTGTTAAAGCACAAAAAGTTCAAAAGAAATCACACAAAGTCATTTTCAGTCAAAGTTTATTTTAGTCCAGTACCTGTATTAAGCACCCTTCAAAATATGTTGATCAGGCTTATTGAAGAAATGTTCTAATTGGATGGTTGATTTTAAAGCTACATGTAACTACTTTTCGGGCAGGTGTACACTGTCCTTCACTGACCTGTCTTCATTTAGCTCTGACAGCTTGTGATTGAACAGCTGAAATGAATCTGTCAGGTGTAAATGGTGCGACACAATACACTCCAACCCAGGTGTGATTATATTTTCAACCAAATGCTCACTGGCCAGAATTGTGAATAGCACATGAAGACTATTTCAAAAGAGCACAGAGAACATGATCAGCAAAGCTTACATTTGTCCTGTAGGAACAAAGCACAAAGCACTTCCTCCAAACACACACACAAAAAATACAAAAATCTATCCAATTTGCACAGATAGCACCTGCATATAACACTTGCACACATGAGAACAATGTACTAGATGTGATCAGTCATTTCTATGAGCACATTTATATAGACATGCATAAAAGATGTTATGATAATTGTGTCAGATCTGTCACATGCACATACATTTGATTAAAGAGAGACTGATGCTGACTGAAATTTCATAGCTTAAATTTCACTTTTAATGTGAAAACAGAATTGTGTTGTAAAAAAAAAGAATAACTAAGGTCATGTGATTCATTACGTTGAACTAGATTTACAGTTCCTCCAAGAAATTCCAATGTTTTTGGTAAAATGATAGTTGTTAGCCCAAATAGGAAAAATACATTTCTATGAGACTAGTCACAATTCAGCATGCAAATATTAGTAGATTATTTCATCTGCCACTGATCTATCACACCCCACTCTAAAGGGGAAAAAAAGCTATATAATATAACCAAAAACGCAGACACACCACAACAACAAAAAAAAAACCTAAGACTAAAACTATCTATATATATATACACAGTATATATAGCCGAAAAGAGAATAGAAATAGAAAAAAGAGATTGTAATACAGAAAAGGATCACGCACGCATTGCACAAGCAAAATGCCTAGAGCCCTATATTGAGTTTTGAGGTGAGTTTAATAGAAATTCCTCAGTTGATCCTATCGAGCCGTCATGTCACTGTGAGGTCTCCATGAATAATGTGTGCACCCCCATTATACCTAATACTTTTGTTAGCATCAGTCAAGTGAATAGACCTTATAGGCAACTAACTGTTTAATAAATTGAGAGATTTTGTGGCATGTATATGGCTCACTGCTTGACATCCAAGTGTTATCATGTCTAATATTGTCTGAAGCTGTTTGATTCACAGCATGTTTGGTGTCTGTGTGCCGTTTCCTCTCTCTCATCAGGCAGAAAGTGTTTAGGATTGTTCTGTTCTGTACTTCATCTTCGGAAAGAGAATAAACTATTATTAAACGACTCCGGTTGGTCTCTGCTGAAGTGAGTTGATGGGAAAGACCAGTTCAAATCAGAGGATCTTGATGAATGGAAAGTCAAGGCTGAAAGCCTGGCACAAACTTAGGATGGTTTTTAAAGCTCTCAGCTCAGCATCTTCTCCTGGAATTCCCGAATCTAAAATACACCCTGATCTAGTGATCAGTGATCTATATACTGTAGGGTGACGTTGTCACACCCTCAAGATCTGAGTGAGCCAATGAGGAATGGTACCTTTTGGAAGGAAGTTTTACAACCTTTTGTCCTCAGGCACGTTTCACATATGGTCTTTCATTGGATGTTGATGAAGAAACGATTAAAGATTCTGGTAGCACAAATAACCTTCCATAGGTACCAATATATATAAATGAACATTTAGACCATTAAAAATGTCGCTGAAAGATACCAAACATGGCATACCTGTGACCTCTGTTAACAATAGTTTGCAATTCTAAAATGTTAATTTAAAAGAGTTTGTATCAATACATAAGTGAAACCCTTTAAGAGAAAAATAATGAGATGAGGAGAATTTACTTAAGTGGTTATATCTAGAAGGATATAGATATAATAAGGATGGACTGTATAGTACAAGGGTACATCTGTCTGTTTCAAAGTGAATTCAGAGTGAAAACTACATTCCTTCAAGTTGTAAAACAATCTTATCTTGATGTGTGTCTTCGTTACAATGATAACCAGAGGCCTGTTCTGCCTTTTTTGAGTTGCATTTTGGGGGAAGTGTCCATAGACCCTTTTGTTAGATGAGAGGGCATTAGATATTTGTTATATAAAAAATAGTTGTGTTTCTGATTGGTCCAAATACTACAGCTGCATTTATTTTATCAAAAATGGCGTAAAAATAATGTGAAATATTTCAGTTTAAAATAACTTCTTTTTTTTTACGATTACGATTTTTTAAAATGTAATTCATTTCTATGTGGAAGTAAAGCAGAATTTTCAAGTTATTACTCCAGTCTTGATTATCACATGATCCTTCAGAAATCAATCTAATATTTAGATTTCTTTTTTAATCTAAAAAATCTTCCCCTTTAAATTTGTGACAAAAGGTCACTTTCTTTATATACATTGCTCTCAAAACTCAAACGTTTTGGCAGTGACATTTTGTGTTTTGCAAAGTCTGCTACTTCAGTATTTGTAGATTATTTTTTCACATTTCTATGGTATACTGAAAAACAAGCATAAAAGTTTTAAAGGGTTTTTATTATATATAATAATTAAATTAATTTACCCTTCTTCTTCTTCATAATGTCTGCAATTAGCTTCTGGGCCACAATTTGTGGGCTTTTGCTTGTCCACGTGCATTCTGAGGATTGACCACAGGTTCTCTATGGGATTGAGAATCGGGGAGTTGTCTAGCCACAGAACCAAGATTTCAATGTAATGATCTCACTCTTGCTTTGCGACATGGTGCTCCATCATGCTGGAAAATGCACGGATCACCAAATCACTTATGGATCGTTGGAAGAAGTCACTCTTGCAGGATGTTTTGATACCATTCTTTATTCCTGGCAGTGTTTTGGGGCAGAATTATGAGAGAGCCCACTCCCTTGATTGAAAAGCAACCCCACACATGGATGGTCTCAGAATGCTTCACTGTTGGCACGACACAGGACTTATGCTAGCATTCACCTTTTCTTCTCCAAACAATTGATTTTCCAGATGTCCCAAACAGTTGGAAGGGAGCCTCCGAGAAAATAAGTTTACACCAGTCTTCTGCTGTCCAATCCTTGTACTTCCTGCAGAATTATAGTCTGTCCTTGATGTTTTTCTTGGAGTGAAGTGGCTTCTTTGCTGCCCTTCTTGACACCAGGCCGTTGTCCAAAAGTCTTGACCTCACTGTATCTGCAGATGCTCTCACACCGACCTGCTGCGGTCCCTGCACTGCTGGAGACACGATTCTCAGACTCCTCAGGAGAAGACGCTGGACACTCTGGGACGTCCTGAAGACTTCTTCACTGCAGTTGAACCTCTCTCCCCGAAGATCTTGATCCAGTAAATGGTTCTTTCAGGTACAATATTCTTTGTAGCAGTTTCCTTGCATGTGAGGCCAAACTGATGCAAAGCGATGATGACTGCACGTTTCTATGGAGGTTACCATTGCTAACAAGAACAAAATGATTGGAAACGCTTCTTCCCTCCTTTTATAGCAACCAGTCTGCTCTTACAATTATTATGATAATGATTTCACCTGACTAGTATTCATTCACACTTCCACGTGTGCTGCTGATATGATTAGTCAGTTAATCTTAGCTGGTCATTTTGTATCAGGATTAAAATAAAAAAAAAAAAACGCTCTACATCTAAAAAAATCACTCTACACAATAATCTAGAAAAAGTGTGAATGAATACCACAACAGCTTAAGCAACAACCTTTGCATATATATATATATATATATATATATATATATATATATATATATATATATATATATATATATATATATATATATATATATATATATATATATATATATATATGTCCACAGTGGTCTACAAGAGTTTTTCACATGGCAACAAAATAGCTTCCACTGACTTTTAAAAAGCTTTTTAAGGCCAAGATCAGTTTATTTTTTATTGCATTTAACTAGTTTATACCAAAGTCAAATTAAAACCTAATTAATATTAAATAAAAATATAATTAATAAATAAAAATATGCTTAATATATAATTCTTTATATAAAATTTTATATAAATTTTAATAAAACCCTAAACTATTTTACCACTGTGACATTTAATATGTCATTCCACACATAATAAATTGAAAAGATATTAATCATATCTCTGTTGTACTCGATTCAATTTGAGCATGATTATGTAACAAACCAGGAAACCAAGATAAACATGACTGGCATTTTAAGAAAGCTGAGTCCCATGCTCTCAAATGTCAATCATCAAACAGGCCTTTATTGCATTAATATTGCTTTGACAGTATTTCTTAAGAAAAGTAGACTGTCTACTCTGACATAAATAGAAACACCAGACAAATAAAATAGAGTAGAGCAATATAAAAAAAGACCAACAACAGAGACTCATATTTAGAGATGTGTGTCCATGTATGTATGTTTTCAGTATGTGATAAGATGTAGCAGCTCAATACAGACTCTCTCTTGTAGTTTGGTAGCTTTATAACCAGTAGAAACAGATGTGTGTACTGTATATACATCTAGCAGCTCTGTCCAGCCTCTTTCTGTAGAATGGCCTCCTCAGTGCGGAGGGGAAACGTGTCAATGGTGGTAAAGATCTCTGCTGCTGTGATGGGGAAAGTGTAGCGCTGCTTATCCACTCCCTGTTTGTCCAGCAGCACCAAGTTAAATGAGTTTTGAGACAGCTGCAGCAGCAACCTGCCCCACACAAACAAAACACACTGTTTACTATTGGGATGAATGCACTACACGTTGATATACAAAGTAGTTTTGTATATCATTGTTAGTATTATCAGGGCTGTCCTTGAGGTATCTGGTGTGGTTGCACCGGGCCCCATGCTTTAAGGGGGGGCCCCTCTCCCTAGCTCGCACCAGGCCCCGTGTCAGCTAAGGACTGTAAGTGACTGAAATATAGTAATGAAGTACCTGAGTTGTAGAGCCAGTCCTGGAGGAATGAGTCTGTGTCTGATGCGGCCGATCTGAGCTGGATAAACGCCCACCAACTCAATCACGGTCACATGTCTCAAGTCCAGACCACACTGGGCATGCTGAACCACACACGCACACACACACACACACACACACACACACACAATACAGAACATTCCAATTTAGTTGCTTATATGTATGATCTTACAAAGTATTGTAACATCATTCATCTCTCTCTCTCTCTCTCTCTCTATTTATATAACAGATGAATCTAACAATCATTTCAGTATTAAAATATAATCATCTTAATATTACAGTGCTGGCCAAAATTATTAGAACCCTATTATTTTCACAGACTAAAAGTGGTTTTAAGTCAGTAATTCTTTTGTCAAAAAATCTTTTGCTGCTGTAGGTCAGTGGGAAATATCATTTTACATTTCAAAACATACATTTTGCCATAAATTGTAATACTCCAGTGAGAATTTTGTCTTGACAACAGCCAGTGCTCCACACAGAAATCTGATCTGATCATCATCCAGTCTGTCTGGAATAACTTGAGGAAACAGAACAAACTGAGACAGACTCAGTCCAGAAGAACTGTTGAAACATGTCCAAGATGCTTTAAGAAGTCTACCTGCAAAGCTACAGAACTGTTAAAAAGTTTTAGGCACGTGTGTAAAATGCTGTAAAATGAGGATGCTGTCAAAATTAATGTCATAGATTTTCTTAACTTCCATTAACTACATTAAATCAACATTTGGTGGGAACATCCTTTGTGTTTAAAGCAGCTTTTGCCCTCAGTGCACTTGCACATAGTTTCAGTTTGACTTACCATAATTTGTACAAGTTAATATTAAATATTTACTAAATACATTTCACATTTAAATTATAAACAAATTTTACATTTCATTATTTTAAATGATATATTGTTATTTTTATTTCTTAATTGTACAAATGATTGTTAACATTGTCAATAAATTACACACAAATACATTTATATGTAATTAATAAAAACCCTTTAAAACTTGTTTTTCATTATACCGTAGAAATGTGGAAAAATAATCTACACACACACACCCACACACACAAATAATATATAGAGAATAAAAAGGCAGATACCTGTAAATTAGTCATCTGGAATCTGTAGTAGTGATTGGCAGCTGAGGGGGCAGAGATGATCAGAATGCGCCGTTTCTCATAGAACTGGTCCAGTAATGCAGCAGCAGATCGCACACCAACATTAATATTCATGGCTTTTAATAAAACAAATGATTACGATGTTATTCATCAGAGTGCAGGACAGGAAGAGCAAGATCATGAATTTTACATGAGGTTTAATAATTCTGTCATGAAAATTCTGCCATCGTTTATTCTAACAATCTGCCTTCAATATTAGATTTAACTCTTTGACCTGAATCAGCAGCATAATTCTTTGAGGAGTGCTATGTAATCTTACATATAAAGAGGTATAATGTATAATGCAAGGAATTCTTCTAAGCTGATTGCAGGTGTTTGTGAGGTGTTAATGTGTTTATCCGTACGAGCACAGGAAGTCTCCAGGCCAGACCACTCCATGTTAAACTGGCAGACTCTGGCAGCGCTGCCCCTGAGCTCGTAGCCGCCCAGACAGCGGAATTCACACGTGGCACCGTAATTATCACCAGCGCTGTCACATTTCATCCAGCCATTGTCAGGGACAGAGAGAGGAGTACAGCGACGCACTGCAACATGCACACAACACACACACATTGTGTGTCAATGCAATGCAGTGTATTATGCAATGTTCTGCAACTAAATAAACCAATGACATTTTTCAGTAATGTGAGAGTAGTTTCCCTGTTCTCAAAACGATTTAGCTTTCTCAGTTGCCTACATTATATAATCTGATAGCTACACTATTGCTCAAAATTATGAACTTTACACTCATTTAGCAAGGATGCATAAAATTAACACATTACATCAACAGTATAATATATTTATAATATATTAATGTTACAAAGATTTCCATTTTTAAATAAATTATGCTCTCTTGAACTGTCTATTCTTCCAAGAATCTTGAAATTAATTCATCACATTTTAAAATATTTTCAAATAAAAACAGTTATTTTAAAGTAATTTTTCAAAACATTACCGTTCAACTCAAACCAAGTGAAATATAAATGAGCATAAGAGTTTTCTTTCAAAAGCATGAACAAATCTTACCGAGTCCGACCACAAATATTTGAACAGTACTGTATATTTAAATAGATGTTGCTGCATTTAAAAAGCTTCAGAGGTTTTGTAAATAACATTTCTTAGATGCTATTAGTTTGCTAAGCACTTTTAAAGAACTGCTTGGCTGTATTTTCACTTCTTAAAATATGAGTAACTGGTAGCTTAGAAAGCTACAGTTTCAAGAGAACTCACCTCTCACTCGAACATTGAACCTGCAGGTCGCCTTGTTCTCAGCACGGTCAAACACAGTGTATGATAATTTATGATTCCCTTCTGGAAAGTGTGAGCCTGACGACTTTCCTTTCAGTATAACACTACAACACAAATAAACAGTCTCTTTCTCACAACAACAATCTGGATTAAATTTATTTGACTGATTAGATTTAAATGTGAACTGAATTTGCCCAGTGCCATGGTTAATTTCATATATGCTGAGGATTAAACTGCTGCACTGACTCTGTCAGGATGCCGTCTGCCGTGTCTTTGCCCTCTGGTGTGTCCCAAGTCACTTTGGCAGTGAGCTTTCCTGGTTCAGCAGTCTTCTCCTTTATATTAGGACACTTAATAACTGGGGGATCCACATCTGAAACACAAAATACATTTTCATGCCTTAATACTATGTCATGGATTCATATCTGTAAATCAAGAATAATGAGTTCTCAATGACCATTTTACACACCCACACACACACTGTTGCCTCCGCTCCACGTTCTGCTGCTTTGGCAGGTGGCACTGTTGTCTCCCCGAAGCGTGTACCCTGGTGAGCAGAAAAACTGGCAGCGGGAATTGAAGTACGATCCATCTGAACACTTATAACCTCCGTTAGATGGCATGGCCAGTTTAGGGCAGCGGACCTCTGTAAACATATAATTCATGCCCTGGTGAAAACGGATTATCCATGGACAATCACTAATGACAATCCAGATCAAACCATGTGTCATACAGCTGCTGATCAACATGTGGCGGGCTGTGAGTAGTGCTAAGTTGTGTCTTGAGATGCCTTCAGGTATGAGGATCCAACTGTGACACTTAATAATAATTTGAGCATCAGTAAATGCTTAAAATTAATAAAGCTATCAAACTTTCAGCACATGGCTAAACAAATTAATAAAACTGCAATTTGCTAATCAAAATAATCAATAAAGCAAATTGAAAAACAATTTTAAGTTTACCAATAACTAGAACTCTTAATAAAAAATAAAACTTCTGTTCAAATGTTTGGGGTCTTTTTATGTATTTTATTATTTTTATTTATTTATTTACGTTTTTTTTTTTTTAAAGAATTAAACTGATCAAAAGTGAGAGTAAAGAAATGTCAATTAAGAATTGTTCATTTGAACTTTCTATTCATCAAAGAATCACAGTTTCCACAAAAACATTATGCAACAATAGTTAGAAATGTTTCTTGAGCATCAAATCAGCATATTAGAATAATTTCTGAAGGATCATGTGACACTGAAAACTGGAGTAATGGCTGCTGAAAATGTGTTTTTGCCATCAAAAGAATAAATTACATTTGAAAATATATAAATTAAAATTTTAAATGAAATTATTGTAAATTCACAATATTACTGTTTTACAGTGTATTAATCCAATAAATACAGCCTCGGTGAGCTTTAGAGACTTATTAAAAAAAAAAAATCTAAATATGTTACCAAGCTCAGACTTTTAAATGGTAGTGTATATGAACAAACAATAAAAAGTAAATAAAAATAACAAAAATGTGTGAATATGTAATGTCTGCAAAATAACTGCAGTAAAATATAGAACTGAATATGCACTAATTCATCTTAATCGCTGAAGTGAGTCAGCATTCATGTGCAATATGATCTTATATGTGACTGTCAATATCAGACCTCTGCAAGCGTAGTTTCCTGACCACTGTTTGCTGGCCATACAGAGGATCTCGCTGCTGCCGTGCATCTCGTAGCCTGTCTTACAGCGGATCTTGCAGCGAGTTCCCAGAACATTGTTATAACGTTCTCTGCGTGGTGTCTGGCAGCTGATGTGACCATGTTTCACTTTCACTGGAGCACACCATGGAACACCTAGAATCAGACACACGTTATCACACACGTATACGCAAGAACACTGAAGAAAGACACCGAGTCATACCAAAACTTACCTTGACGATCCAGACATGCATGGAGAAACATGAACACAGATAAAGAAGCACAGCCACAGTAGCAGAAGAAGCACTCAGAGGCCTGAGGCCTAAGCAGGCAGTCAGAGATGTGTCCGCTGTGTTGTGAATGTATGTGTTCTGACAGCAGCGCTCATGTGTTATGATGATTTGGTAAGAGTGCTTTACTGAGAGAAGATGGGTTTAAGTTCTGTGTAATGGGTTTTTGAGATCAGTATGTGCATTTAATGAAGTATGTCCTTGCACGTGTTCACCTGTGTATCGCACATCTTCATCATCAGTGTATGGCCAGTATCCAGAGCCTGCAAAACAGTTTAGGACAGCAAAAGCAAGAAAGAGTTGGCATTACCGCAGAATATCAGATTCAGCTCAGCTAGAATCATTTGTATTGTGAGTAGATGTATTAGAACAAAGCAAACCACCGTTTGGTTTTTGTTGTAATATCTTGTTGTATTTTTTAGTTCAGTTTGCTAACATATGGAAACCTCAGAATAAAAATGTGTAATTGTATACACCGTCCAAAAGTCTGTTCAAGAGAACTGTTTTCAGGACTGATAATAATGAAAAAATGTTTCTTGAGCAGCAAATCAACGTATTAGAATGATTTGTGAAGGATCACGTGACACTGAAGACCAGAGTAATGGCTGCTGAAAATTCAGCTTTCCGTCCCAGGAATAAATACAATTTTAAATAGAAAAGAGTTCATTTAAATAATAAATGACATTTTAAATAGAAAAGAGTTCATTTAAATAGCAATAATAAGTTACAATATTAAGATTTTTTTAAATATTTATTTTATATAATCTTACCGACCCCTATTTGTATTTCTTTTGAAACTTTATATCTTACTTCTCTTTTTAAACGTTGTCTTTTAGCAGTGTGAACATTTTAACTTTATAAATTTATAATTTTTTTTTTCTCTAACTTTCTTGCAATTATATTTGTATTATTATTACAGATTTTTTTTTTTTTTTTTTAACTCTGAGGTTTATATTGCTAACATCTGAAATCTGGGTTTGTTGCATTTATGACATGACATGAAATACAACAAGGACCCCTGCAGGTAATGTATTGAATTACAGTGTGTCACATGGCGATGCAGTGAAAATGGCAGCCAAATAAAATAACATATAACACTATATTAGGATATCATGCTTTGCACGGAAGGACTAGATGGAATAGATGTTGGCATGGCTTCATTCAGAGGCCAGACTAGTAGCTGCTAATTTTACAACGCTTATTTACTTTGAATGTCATGACAGAAGCTCTTTTACAACAGTCAACGTATAATTTCAACTTACATCAATCATGCTGCAGAAAAAGAAAAAGAAAAAAAAAACATGAATGTTCTCCAACAGAAATAGGTTTCGGTGTTCTGTTCCATCTAATTCTGTGTCTTGTACTTACTGCAATCTGAAAGTAAGTGATCCAGAAACTTAAAACAAGGCCAGCTTCAAAAAAACATGGAAAACTCCATTAAACCACAGATCGCCCTCTTAGACTGGGATCAAACACAAAAAACAAGAGCCTGTATTCAGTGCATATAAATTGATGCTTATTCGCTTTTTTATTCCCTCTAGTTCTGTTCTTTTGTCGTTTGTGTGTGTGTGTGTGTGTAAGTGTGTGGATGGCAGATCACACAGCAAGTTAGATCAAAGCTCCCTATGATGCAGTAACAAGAACTCAAGAGACTCACCAGTACACACACACACATATACACGTACACACAATGTTAATGCAGAACTAGAGGCGAATCATGACAAGACCACAGTTTTCCAACTTCTATCATGGAAAATACTCCACAGGGATCATGTGTGTAGGTGTGTGTGTTTGCTCCATTTGGCAGATGAGTTTTCCTGTTCCATTCTGTTAAGCTCAGCATAATGTTGTGTAACCTAGAATACTCAACTAACTTGGCTCAGTTTCTCTCTCTCTCTCTCTCTCACACACACACACACACACACACACACACAGATATAAAATGGGAGTTTCCACTTAAGAAAACTTTATGGTAACTAAACCATATAGCTTCTGCTGCACCTTCTGTTTTACCCCAGTCCTGAAGATCACAAAAGATTTCACAACTCCTACAATGTTTAGCTTAAACACGGCTCATTCTTGGATGGACGTCATCAGAAAGTGTGATCCCTCAGGCTCCCTCTGTTCAGTGTCTGCAACAGTTCCAGCCTCACAGACTCATGTGTGTGTGGAAGTTAGTTCACCTCATTCTACAGTCTGACATCAGGCACAGACTTATTATGTTCATGTCCAACTATCAGCCACCGCACAATGGCCTATCAATCGTCCATAACACCTTAGAACAAAAACAGTACCTTTCAAAGATCCAGATCAAAGTTTGTCTTGATGAACTTTCTTTCTCTATTTTGAAACTATTGTTTTATATCAATGTAACAACAACAACAGGGTCCATTTCTAAACTTAAGATCTTTTTTTTCTCTCATACGCAACAAGCTAGCTCACTTAAAAGATTCTTGTAAATTAGAGCTAATACTGATTTATCACATTAGTCAAAACAATTAGTTCAGACAGATTGAAAAAAAATCATGTTTGAGTATGTGGGTAGTTTACAACTACATAAAAGCACATGAAATACACTGATATTGGTTTTCATGTCAGGACTGTCTTAATCTTGTAACGGGTTCATGTTTTAGCCAGCATAAATCTGTGTTTGTGTTAACAAGGCCATAATATACACAAACACAAATAGCCACCCAGTCTTTGTGAATAAACAATGTACAGCATTTGAGGCAATTCACCGAAACGTTGTAAAACTTAATTTATTTTACTGACTTTACACATGCAAATAAATCCAATATGCGAGTCTGACAATACTTGCTAATTGGACCTCCAGTGTATTTACAGTTGACATCTGGACCACAACCACAATCTAAACCCAATGACATGAGCCACAACCTCACACAGTCAACATTATACTGAATTACATTTCCAGTCCTGAACTCTAACAGTCCTCGAAATGAAGATTAACTGCTAATATAGCAATTAGTTATACCACCACAACACATGCATCTCTGCAGCTTCTTGAACATGTCTCAGTGAGTCCAAGCAAGCCTCTTTGCTTTTTTAATTAATTCTCTAAACAAAACAAAAAATCTTGGACAGAGAAACCAAAAGTTTAAAGGGATTTATCCTGCTTCTGCTGGAATATTAACAATGTTTTTTGGAAGCAATGTGTACTTTTTGTTCTTACTAATAAACAAAATACCCCAAAAACGAGCCCTCAGCCAACCAGCATGATACAAACATAAACCAGATTAAAATGCTTCAAACCCCTCCATGTTGATTTTAACTTTTTGCTCTTATTTAGCTGAATATGTTGCATGAGTTCTGCATAAACATTAGGCATCAAGCAACCATATCTGGCAATGGAAATGTGGACATAGTCTGCAACTCTGAACACAAAAAGATGTTTTCCCCCTAAAATGTGAAAAATATCAAAACATCAGAGGCATATTTCCAAAAATCATCTAATCCAGACCCCATGCTAACTGAAGATGAAAAATTAAAAATCCTTCTGGCAGAGTCAGACACAGCTATCTAGCAGTGTGTCAAAGCCTGAGGGACGGGACAACACCAGCATAATAATGATTTAGTACTAGTTGATCCAGATATTGCATGCAGAATTTCTGTAATGCATATCCAATGTCACTGTTTCAAATTTTGATGATTGATATTTTATTCTGTTGACATAAGCAATTTATTTGAGATGCAAGATTTGACTTGGCCTCCAAATGACTCAACAAACACAATCAAGAAAAAATATAATTCTCTTAAGTAGGCACGTACATTTTTTTTATATGTACAGTCTCTATCTTGCTAACTTAAAGGATAGTGAGGAAACTGTTCATATGTAAGCTATTAAAGGTCAAAATTATCTAAATGAGAGGATAATTAATAAACTGTAAATTTTAAATGTGCGAGGTATTAAAGATTAAAGTTATCTAAATTATTCAAATATATACTCTCAATGAATGAGAAATAGCTATAGTATATATAGCTATGATATAGGCTACTGTATATAGCATATAATAGCTATAAGACTGAACATGTCTGCTTCTTTGGAAATATTGCAAATTCTGACAGTCATCCCAGCGCTTTTTTGACTCACTTCCAGAAGACGTTACATTATTTATGTCGGTAATCACATGGTCTTAAAGACGATGCATTCAAAAGCTGAGGTCAGACTCATCAGTATTGAGCAAATCATCCAGGAGCGCAGTGTCCTAGCGGTGACAAATCATCAGTGCCTTTTCATATGAAAGACTTCAGTGTATTTTCCCCGGATTTAGAGAATTTACCCCCTTCTTTCCCCCCAAACAGCCCCAAAAGCGTCCACGTAAACACTCTGAGCTCTGTTGTAATATACTGTGCCTAATACAGGAAAGCTTGCAGAAACAGCATAGGGAAACTCATAAACGCACAAACACTTTATTCTTTCTGATGTTTGCTTAACTCTGAATTAATTAAATCAGTCTTGCTCTACAAACACATTTTGACTTATCAAATCTCACAGCGCGGGACTCAACAGGAACCGTTTGAATGGCTCTCTTACCGTCATACGCGAAACTCCCGGACAGCTGAAGTCCCACTATCATGTACACACACATCCAGGTGTCCATCTTTAGGAAGTCCAGGATCTGCTGGGACACCTCGGGTGCATTCCTAGGCGAGAATCAAGAGCGCAAACCCGATCCCGCCTCCTCTCAAGAAATACGAGAGCTCTTCATCCAGCGCGAGCGTGCGCACAGAGCGGCGCGTGGACAAGTTGGCTCTACATGGATCGACTGTGTATGGCACTGTTATGAGTGTTTATTACAGCGAGACCAAAAAGTAGGCTAAAAGTTGGAAACTAAAGTCACAGCTAAATTTCCTTTTTATTATTCATGATTTATTATTGGAGATCAATTCACAATTTTTCTCGTAGGAGACTTTTGGTTCAAATGTAGATAGAAATTCCAACAGATTTTCTTTAGAATTTGAGATTAAGGAAGTGTGTAGTAGATTTATTTCACGTAAGAGCTTTGTATACATCTAAACACCTCAAAATTCAGAGTGAGAGAACATTGTACTTCATACAGTAATTTCTTCACTAAAGAAACCAACACACTTTTTCTTTTCTTTAGCAACTGCTCTTGAGAGCAAAATAGAATTAACTTTAGAGTTAAATCATAATATGAAGGTGCGTGACTGTCTGTTCTCTTGCACTTTTAAATTGCAGTAATCATTTACAGTAAGTCTGGTATGCTGTTAATGACAGACCAGGTCTTGGAAAAGGAATGTCAATAGAACAGTAACATAAAAAAAAAAATCACCAACGCAGTGGTTTATTTTACTTTGTGTACACAGAAATAAATACTTCACGCATTTGTGCTTGAAAATTAACATTCATATAACACTATGACAATATATAATTGAATATGATTGGAATCATTTCAGTCAAGGCACTTAATATTCAAGAATCCCCATAAAGACGTGAGTAACAAGTAACAACCAGCCCTTTAAGGGATGTGTATCATACTAAATCAGAATTCAAACCATAATACGTTCATTTCTTCAACATCCATCAAACACATTTAGTGTTTCCCTGTTTAAAGAACTGAACCACAACACTTTTCAAATGTCTAGGCCTGTGAACTCTCCATATACAGTCAGATGTTCAGGGTGGTGACTGTGTTTGTAGTGCGCTGAACACTTTGGGATCATTTAAGGTTTAGATACTGTGGCAGGACATTGTTCCAGAACTGAGGGTCCTGAGCACCACTAGCTGTTTGCTTCTTTCCTTTAACATCCTTTTGATGTCTTTGTCTAGTCTTCTGTCTGTCTCTCTGTGCACTCATCTGTCTGCGCGAAGGCAACGCATCTGGTTTGGCTCTCTGCTTTGTTACTTTTTTGGTCTTTTCTTCCTCTTGCTCTTCTTCCTCACCTTCTTCTTCCTCCTCACTTTCTTGTTCTTCCCCTTCCTCCTCCTCTTCCTCAGTCTCTTCTTCCTGTTCTTCTTCCTCTTCACTAGTTTCTCTTCGTTTCCTCTCATTTTTCTCAGTTTTTAAATTCTCCTCTTCCTGCTCCATTTCTTCCTCCCCCTCTTCCTCACCCTCTTCTTCCTGTTCTTCTTCCTCATAACTTCCATGTTTATCTTTTTATTATTCTTTTCTTCAAGCTCTGTTTCTTCTTCATCCTCTTGCTCTTCGTCACCTTCACTCTGTTCTTCTTCCTCTTCACTACTTTCTGATTTTATATTCTTTTCTATGTGCCCTATTTCCTCCTCCTCCTCCTCCTCCTCACTCTCTTCTTCCTGTTCTTCCTCCTCACTAGATTCTCTCTGTTTCCTCCTGTTTTTCTCTGTTTTTATATTTTCTTCCTGCTCAGATTCTTCCTCCTCTTCCTCACTTTCTTCTTCCTCTTCACTAGATTCTCTTTGTTTCTTCCTGTATTTCTCTGTTTTTATATTTTCTTCCTGTTCAGATCTTTCCTCCTCTTCTTCACTTTCTTCTTCCTCTTCACTAGATTCACTCGGTTTCGTCCTGTTTTTCTCTGTTTTTATATTATTTTCTTCCTGCTCAGATTCTACTTCCTCTTCTCCACTCTCTTCTTCCTGTTCTTCATCCACTTCACTAGATTCACTCTGTTTCCTCCTGTTTTTCTCTGTTTTTGTATTTTCTTCCTGCTCAGATTCTTCCTCCTCTTCCTGACTTTCCTCTTCCACTTCACTAGATTCACTCTGTTTCCTCCTGTTTTTCTTTGTTTTTATATTGTTTTCCTGCTCAGATTCTTCCTCCTCATCTTCTTCTACTTCTTCACCTCCCTCCTCTTCTTCCTCATTAGTTTCTGTCTGTTTCCTTTGAATTCTCTCTGTTGTTTTATTATTTTCCTTCTGGTCTGTTTCTTCCTCTTCTGCTACTTCCTCATTATTTTCTTCCTCCATTTCATTCAGTTTGTCCGTCTCATCATCTTCATCTCCTCTCCCTGTGTCCCGTGTCTCTAACGTGTCTAGATTCTCTTCTTCTCTAAACTTCTCTTCACCTGTATCCATTTCCCCTTCTTTTTTGTCCTCTTCTTTTTCTCCATCCTCTTCCTCAAGCTGTTCTTTCCCTTTTTGTTTTTCTCCGTCTTCATCTACATCTGTCTCTGACATTTTTTCCTCATCTTCAGCTTCCACCTCGTTCTGTCGCTCTTGTTTTTCTCTCACGCTCTCCTCTTCTTCACTTTTGTTTGTGACCCCATCTTTATCTTCCTTGTCTTCTTCACCCTCTTCCTCTTCATTATTCTCTCCTACTTCTTCTTTTGCCTGATCTCTTCTCTCTTCTTCCTCTTCCTCTTCGTGATCACTCCCTTCTTCTTGATTTTCCTCCTCATCTTCATTTCCTAACTCATCCTCTTCTTCGCTCCCTTCTTCCCCCTTTTCTTCCTGTCCTCTGTCTCCTTTCACTGTCTCATTCTCTTCCTCCTCTTCCTCCCTCTCACTCTCATCCTTTTCTTCACTCTCTCCTTCCTGTTCATCTGAACTCTCATTCTTTTGTTCATTGTCGCTTTCAGATTGTTCATCTGTTTTCTCCTCATTACTGCTCTCTCCTTCCTGCTCCTCCTCTGCATCTGTTTTCTCCTCTTCTTCCACCTCTCTCTCACTCCCCTCATCCCAGCTCTCCCTCTCCTCTTCCTTTTCTTCACCACCACTCTCTTCATCTTCTTCCTCCTTTTCATCAGTTTCTCCTTCCTCACTCTCCTCTTTCTGTTGATCCTCACTCTGCTCTCCTTCTTCTCTTTCAGTCTCATCTCCACTTTCTTCCCCTTTACTCATCTCTCCTTCACTCTTGCTGCTCTGTCCACTATTGTTGTCATCCTCTTCCTCTCTGGCTGCCTCACTTCCCTCCTCTTCATTTTCCTCCTCTCCCTGTTGAGCACTCTCTCCTCTATCTTCATAAGTCTTACTCTCTCTTCCTTCTTCATCTTCAACAGCATCATCCTCCTCTTCCTGCCCAACCTCATCAAGTTCATCTTCTTCCTCAGTGAGACTCTCTTCTTCACCTCCCTCTCCCTCTCTTTCTGTCTCACCATACTTCTCATGTTCCTCTTCCTCTATTTTTCCATCACCACTCACCCACATTTCGTTTTCATCTGAAACTAGCTCATTTTGATCTTGTGCACTCTGCTGTCTGATTATGCAGTCTTCCCTTTCCATAATTGCTGATACATCCTGAACTGTGCTGTCCACTTCCTGTTCTAGCAGGATATTTCTTCCTGATGTTTCCTTGGATACTGATGCGTGTGAGGACATCTCAATACTTGGTTGTGGTTGAGTTTCAGAAAGAACTTCAGCTGCTTTTATCAGTAGTGGTTCAGCACTTGCTGTAGCCATGGCTGTTAGTGATGATACTACACTACCCATAATGCCCTGCTCAGCCTGTGGCATCCTGTCTGGCTCTTTAGGTTCAACTGTTTTTCTGGCAATTTTTTTATTTTTTTGTGGTGACTGCTTGTGTTGTGATGATGCACTTGATGGACTTAATAATTTACCAGATGATGATTCGGTTTCTTTGGTGGTAGAAGACTTATTGGTTGCTGATTGGTTATTGGACCATAAACTGGAAAAAGAGTGGTCCCTTTCTGGAGCTAAGCTTTTAATAGATGGAAATTCATGTTTCTGTGCAGTAAGCACTTTATCAGTGGGTGACTGACTATTTTTTTGATCAGACTGCAAGTTGGAAGCTGATTGGCTTTTTTCTGCAGTTCCTCCTGATTTTTGGTTCTTTATTAAGGGAAATGATATATCAGAGTTCTGAGGTATTTTATCATCTTCCCTTTTGATTTCTACTTTTTCTTGTGCTGGCATTGCATGTTTAAGCTGCAAGCTTGAGTTCTTAGACTCCAAAGGTTTTCCCTTTTTTCCTTTAGATATTCGTGTGGGTATAGAAACTGATAGAGGACCGGGTGTTTTGGGTGCTGTTTCTGACATCGGGGCTCTTTTCATATTTGATCCCTTCTTTTTGGTTTTCTTTGGTGTAACCTTCTTTGGTTCACTTAGGCTTTCTTCTGTGTCAACATCATTATTTTCTTTTTCTTTTTTTGAGGTGCTTTGCATTTTAGCTGGAATCTTGACTGGTGTTGAGTTTCCCTGTTCCTGTGTGTTGATCAATGTTGATCTGAGCTCTTGAGCATTTCCAAGGGATGGCTTGATGTCTCTTTCAGATTCTGCCTGAGGTGTTGATTCAACTTTGCTAACCTCTGTGGAGCCGGAGGGCATGTTTTGATCCTTGACTGGGGTCTTGACCCTTTTTGTTGATCCTACTGGAATACCCATCTCTTTGATTTTGAGAGATTTCACCTCTTGAACTTTTATGGGCAATGTTCTAACTTGTTCAACTTCCTGAACTGGAGAACTTCTGGAGAAAGTCTTTTGAATTTCAATTGGACTTGATTTGGTCTTCTTCTCCATCTCAGCAAGAGCAGTGACCTCTTGACCTCTGGAATCTGGGTTTTTAACTTTACTATATTTGTCTGCATTTGAAGTTTTGTCCCTTGGATCAATGTAAGTACTACATGTTTCACTGCTTCCCTCCTTTTCCTTAGCTGACAATCTATCTGAAGATAATCTGACTTTTTTTGTACTGTGGAGAGTTTTGTTGTATGTTTTGGATTGCTTTTTGCTTCTTGATGCTAGAACAGAAGAATGTTCCTGCGCCATGGCAGGGTTCTTTGGATCTCCGGACCTGGGCTTCTTGTTTTTTAAGCTGCACGATAGAGGAGATTCTGTCACTGATGAATGGGACACAGAACCAGCCTGTTCTTTGGTGGGTGGAATCCGTTGAGGTATACTCTCCACCATCCCAGAATGCTTATTCTCTTCATGTGTCTGTCAAATCAGACATAACGCCCTTTAATTATACAATATACATTGAACTCAATTATACATATTATAAATAGTTTTCAAAAATTAAATTTGTCATCTTGAGTCCAGTGACACAGCTTTTGTGCACCTTGTCCGATATGCTGTTTTCAGATGTTCCAACACTATGGAAGTCCTCTTCATTCTTTGTGATCTGTGTGACTGTATTCACAAGAAAGACAGCTGGTCATTACTGACAATCATGTTGTGTTTTGGGTCATGTACAGCTACATTTAGGGAATACATAGCTAATTGCTATGTAATTGCTATGTTAATCAAAGTGATTAATTAATCATGGACAGCTTATAAATGGATAAAGAGAGGTCTTGGGGGAACATTAAAAAAAAAAAAAAAAATATATATATATATATATATATATATATATATATATATATATATATTTATATATATATATATATTTACGTGGCGTTGTCCTGGCAGGCAGTGTGACTGAGGTAGAAGCAGATTCCACAAAGGCTTCAGTTTTGAAGCATTTAGGAGAGTCTGTCGGAGATCTGGGTTGTAAGATGTTGCCTGTCAGGGCTAGTGCAGTAAAGCCAGTTGTGGGAGGAGGAAGATTGCTAAATTCTGGGCCAAACTGTGCAGATGAGTTCTCCTGAAACACCACACACAAAACTTATTTTTACACTCTCATTAGTTTATTTTCTATTCAGAATGTCACATACAATTACTTTCATAATTTTGCACATATAATGTAATAATATAAATAGACAGTTTGACTTAAATGACACATAAAAGTGTTCTGTATTTACCTTGATGTTTCTTTGTTTTCAATACACATCACAAGTTACATATTTCATCATGCTCCTTGGTAAAGTAATACATTAACTATATGAAAATAACTTTATTTTCAACTTTATATCTATATATTATATATATTTTGACTTTAATATTATATATATATATATATATATATATATATATATATATATATATATATATATATATATATATATATATATATATATATATATATATATATATTACATTTGTTATGTTATGTCACTCTTTGTTTAGATTTTAAAATTATCACTATTCTGCAATAATGTTTATGATGGATTTTTCTCATTTTAAGATTAAAAATCTGAGTCAGGGAAATGATAAAAGAATAATATATATTCATGATTTGCAAAGAAATACGTTTCCAAGCCAGTTTTAATGTGACCCTCATATAGAACCCATATAGAACACAAGATGTCTAATACCTAACTTGTTTAACTCAAGTGGTCCGTTTCTTACCCTCTGTCTTCGTCTCGCACGTGTCGATAGGCTCCAGCGGTGAGACGTTGGAAGAGATGAGGGGAGAAAGGTGGGTTGTGAGAACAGAGCAGGCGCTGGCTCTGGAATATGCTCTAAAGGTTGCCCCTGTAACATTGAGGTGTAACACCTGTCCAGGTAAGAGTAGGTAACATCTTCATCCTCTAAACAAACTTCTTCACTTTCCTGTTGCCGTGGCCGTGCGAACACCAGCATGTGACTGGAACCACATGCCACCTACAGCACAAATGCACATATATTATAAACACAGAACTTAGTAACTACAAAACTACACAGTTTCATGTGTTATTTTCATAGTTCAACATACATAGGAAAACATGAGCATGATAAGGAAGTATCAGAGAACTTACAGTCACGACAGAGTAATCAAAGAACCTTTGGCATACAGTTGGACTGAACTGATTGGTGAAGTTCTCATCTCCAAGGCCCAACTTCCCATGACGGCCATCTCCAAATGTGTAGAGAAGACCACTGTCTTAAGCAAAAAAAAAAAAAAAAAAAAAAAAACAGAGAATGCGTATATTTAAATACTATATAACTATATAATCCACAAATGTGTATATAACCTACATAAACTATATGTTCATTTTTTGAACTGTTATATGTTAACTAAAATAATGGAATGTGTATGAAAATAACTAGAGGAAAGTTGACAAAAGGAGGGGCTGGGGATGGAGAAGGGTAATTTGCTCCTGAGAAAGCAATACAGCTGCTGAATAATACTGAAAATAGTTTTTATGTCATGATAGGTATTGTGGATCAGTTGAGAGTCAGTCAATACAAGCTTGACTCAAGTGACCTGCCAGAACAAGCACTATGCTTAATTTATTTGCAAACCACTTACTACATACCACTTATTAAAAACTGAATGCACCACATTTTAAAATGTATGACCAAATTTTAAGATGCAAATTTAAGTAAATACCATAGGTTCATCACTTTAACAAACAACAGAAACAACAGAAAAGATTCAAATAATCACAGTTAATTATTTTAATCCTCTGATAGCTTTAATTTAACAGTGTGTATATTTTACCTGTTATTAGTGCACTGTGGTTTTCACCACATGTGACATGAGTGACCCTGCCTTTCCTGAAGTGGCCAACAGCAACAGGTGTGTCTGCTAAAAACATAAGTGTCCCCAACCCCAGCTGCCCAAACTCCCCACGGCCAAAAGAATATAACTCATCCTCTACAGGAAAGAGAGTTAAAAACATCAAAACAAACAATGAGAGAAAAAAAGGGAAGGAAAGACAATTTAAGAGTATGATATCACATGGTGTGCATTCAGCGTCTTTAAAAAGTATTTGTAAACTTATTTGCATTTGTAACTACATTAGCTATCAACATATCGTGGTTTTGATTTCAGTTTTAAATGCCACTTGGTTTGAAATTTTGTTATCTAGGGGATAATAAAATGTATGTAATGGATTGAAATTGATGCAATTGAAGTGTCCAAATGTTTTTAGGACACTGTTGTGTATATTTCCATCACCTGTAAGTGCTAGCGTGTGTTTGCCTCCACAGGCCACCTGCAGAACCCCGTGCAGAGAGTCCACTCGCTGAGGGTCACTGTGGTTGGCCAGCTGATGAGCAGAAAGACCCAATCGTCCATCTGCACTCTCCCCGAAACTGAAAACATCCCCATTTTCTGAAACATACCAAATTCCCCACAATTTATTTAGCCAGGTGCTTCCTCAAAAATAAATAACAGCATGTTTGTGAATAGTGATGATTGATAAGCGCTCACCTGTGACCAGAGCTGAGTGTCTATATCCACATGAGACCCACTGAATGGACTGTCCCAGCTTCAGCTCTTTAGGCAATAAGGCATGACTTTCATTCCCCAAACCAAGCTGACCAACAGAGTTATCACCCCACAGAAACAGCCTGCCATCCTCTAAAAAGATTTATTATTTAAATGCATATCAATTATCAATGCACATGTAATAGTGGGTTTATATGTAGTATAGAAAAAAATCAGTTGCATATCATTGTGACCTGTAAGCGCAGCAGAGGTGTGGCCACCTGCAGAGAGCAATTTGATTGGAACATAGTCACAAAAGGGGTGGAGCCGCTGGAAAGAAACGCTGTCATTACAGTGGCCCAATCCCAGCTGTCCATCACTGTTTCCTCCAGCTGCAAAAATGTCCCCTTGTGCTGGAGAAACCCCACAGATATATTCACTTACCTACTTCATCTTCCTCACAATTCTGGGATAAACTGCTATTATTCAAAAGAAAATAGCTAAGGGTTAATAAGACTTTTTATTTTAGAAATTAAAAATTTTATTGAGCAAGAACTCATTAAATTTATTAAAAGTGACAGTTAAGTCATTTATAATGTTGCAAAAGTTTTGTACTCCAGTTTGCTTCTGTATAAAAGGCATTACATACAGGTGCTTACGAGTGTGTGATCAGTCCCGCAGGCAACAAACTGAGCTCTCTCCCCTCTAAGAACTGGGTCGACAAATAAAAAGTTGAATAAGATAACTGAGTGGGATCTTTATAAAACAGTACACATGCATGTCTATGTCTCACCTTTAACACAGGTTGGTTTATTCACCGGTCCTTTGGTTCGAAGACCAAGCTGACCTCTGTTATTATTTCCAAACACAAACAAACGGCCCTGCTCTGAAAATAGATAATTAAAGAGATTTTTTTTTTTTTTTACAAAATATAGCTACAGTTACAAAATGACAAGGTGAATATACAGAGATTAGATTACAACCTGTTACAAAGGCAGAGTGTGACTGTCCACATGAGATGTGCACAGGTATATCATTCTTTAGCCATAACCTGCTGGGTACATTGTTCGCTATTTTACTCTTTCCAAAGGTGAATACAGCACCTGTTTCTGCAATAAAACATATAAGTTCAGGACAACATATGCCCTCAGTAACAGTTGTTCACATGGAGCAAAGAGCAAACCTCCACACGCTCAGCAAGATGGTCCGTTTAAATCCTTAGAAAGCTTCCAGCTTCCCAGAATAGCCTGTGTGTGGGTAATGCTCCAGGAGCTCAAAGACATGATTATGGTGTCACATACTGGGAGTCTTACAAGCACGTGCTTGTAAAATACACTCACCTACATAGAAAGATAACTATACAGACAGACAGACAGAGAGATAGACAGATATACAGACAGAGAGATAGACCGAATACAGACAGACAGATAGACAGACAGACAGACAGACAGACAGACAGATAGATAGATAGATAGATAGATAGATAGACAGACAGACAGGCTATAGCTATAAAGCTATAAAGGCTTAGTTTACCTGGTATTTCTGTGTCTGTTTCTCCTGTCATCACCTCCTACCCGTTTGTTCTGCAGATGACATTCCTGGACTTTAAGCTGTTCCCTGCTGAAGAGTTACAGCTGAACCGGAAGTAAACGTTACCCTGGCAGCCGAAAAAAGAAAGAAAAACCTAAATTGGGTTTGCTCTTTGTTGTAACTTTACAGTTAATTGGTTAATGAGGAAGGGAAACAAATAGTATATTAATGGAATATTTCAACGTAGGTGTAGAGAGAAAGAGAGAGAAAGAGAGACAGACAGAGAGGGAGAGAGAGAGATAGGGGGGGGGGGTTCACACAATGGCAGGAACTGTGGAAGCGGCTGGGATAAAAAAAGAGTACGAGAGCTGTCACTCACCACCACGCAGTTCCTTGTCCCACCCCTTTTCATCCTGTATGCCACGCCCTCAATGCTGCATGGCAGGGAGCTCGCCTCGTGGAAATGATTTGATTTGCCTGTGCCACTTTGTATGTATAGGCCATGCATGTCAGTAAAACATTTGCTTCCAAAAACAGAATATATTTAAATTTGCAAAATGTTGCCAAAGCAGGAATTTTAGGTGAGTCGGAAATTTAGCTGCTGTCTAAAATTTTTGAATGACATTGTATAATAATTTTCATTTATAATATGAATTATTAAAATTTCATTATGCTTAGAGAATGGAATAATTACAAAGTCATGGATGTAATGAAAGTTACTAGCTGATCCATTAAGCTTTAAAAAAATTTAAAGAAAAAGACTTGATAAAAGAGTATTTTCTTATATTTTATAGTTTTCTTTAGATTGTTCCATTTGAGTTTTTAACCATTTTAAGTAATCTCTGTGTTTGGAATATATTCTTGAAAATATATAAATACACTTCTCTTACAATTTATGAATTCATACAATCTACTTTATAAGAAATTAAAAATGTTGTTTAAAATCTTATTTTATTGACTATTTTTATATAGGGTATTTGAGTTGTTTTTTTATGCTCAAGTAATTATCCAACAGTATCATGTGTATTTCATGTCCACAGAGTGATAAATGTGTACAGAACAAAAGTTTTTTGAGAACAAAAAGACAGTGTCTCTCTCAAGCTCTCTTTCTCACTATGGTTTTCTCTATTGGGTGGCCATCCATGTTTTGTCACACCCCAGGATATTCATCTAGGAGTCAATGAGAGCACCACAGAAATGACTAGGTCTGAATTCACACACACTGTAAACACCACGTAGTAAAAAATTCACTGAGGCCTTAACATGGTCTGAAATGTGAGTGTGTTTGTATGGCAGGGTGCTCTCGGGTTTGGCAGATGTTGTGTTGGCTCGGGTGTATAGTCACTCATCTGTGGAGCATCTGGATATAGACGCTTCTATACCTATCATTTAATTACCTATCTGACTTAACCACCCTTTACAAGTTCTGGATAACCTATTGACACTTCAGGTGTTCACTCACTGATACACACATTCACTCAAGTGCATACACTCACATGTTATTTTTAACTCTTACAGGAGCACTATGGCTCATTAAAAGGCCTCACTTTGGCTTGGATAGGTGATGGAATCAATGTTCTTCACTCTTTTATGTTGTCATTGGCTAAACTAGGTGTCAATCTAAAAGTGGCCTCACCCAAGGTCCACCTTCTTCAGATCTGTTTTTTAAATTCATATAGAACAATTCCCTTTTTTTCTTTAAATTAACCTTTTGTCTTTAGGGTTATGAGCCAGATTCTAACGTCCCTCAAGAGGCTCAGTTTCTGTCTAAGCAAGTATAGACTGAGAAGTCATTATCAACTTTACTCATAAGATCTACAATTTAATTAAGCATCTTTTTATAATGTTTATAATGTAATGTTTTATAATCTAATTTGACAGAGTATGTGAAATGATTATTTGTCTTTAACAATTTTCTTCAAAAACACAATACATCTTGATATTGTATGATGTTTTTTTATTATCCCTAGCTCATTCACAGTAAGCAATTACAATATCCCTAATTGTGATATCGATGCTGTAGTTTGGTACCAAGTTGTAATTCCTGATGGAATTCCTGATCCAATGGAGGCAGCACAGGACAGCAGTGTGGTTACTGGTTACTGACACTTGGGTGAGCATGAGCCAAGAGGAGGAGGAGGAGAAGAAGAGACTAAAAGATTTCCAAGGTTACCAGATTACCATGCATGTAGAGAAATCTCCATTAACTTCTTTTGGTCTAATCTAGTCTATTTTGGTAAATAGACAGACTTTTAATTCCATTTAGGTAGTTTTACTGTTTCTGTTGATTGGTTAACAGACAGGAAATGTGGCGGCACCAGACTGGACATTTTTGCACCATCACCATCATCATAGATGATGAAGTTTTCTACTCACCACGTTCCCTTGTGTTCACAGAGGTTGAGATCCGCAAGTGGACCATCATGGTAAATTGTATGTAAAAAATTGGAGTATTGTTAATGCCTTTATGTATAAAAGTAATAGTTTTAATAATATGTATGTATTTTTCACCGGATTTGATAGTGTGCATCCTGACAGACTATACGCAACAAATTCCCAAACTTGAATAATAAAAAAAAATGTGGGAATACAGCACTGAAAACAGAATACTGTCATCTGTCTGCATCTATAATTGTAAATTATCATATTTGTCACTCTTGGCCAATGGAGGCTTTTAGAAAGAAAGAGGAAATTCAGAAATAAAGAATTGTTTTAAATGATAAAATCCTTTTATTTAATGTGTGAAAAATACTTTTTACAAAATTAAAATATTGAATTTCAGTGACGCAAATACATTTAAGACCTATAGAGGGCGCTGTGACATTGTGAGAAATACTAGTATGTGTTTATCACATTTTGTATATTCAGATTTCTTTAAATTACAAAGGGTTGGATGGACACTGCAATTAACTTTTTTTTAACAACATAAAGGGTTATGTTGTTAAAAAAAATGCACTGAGCGAAAAACAATCGCTCATATTCAGTCTCTATAAGACTTTCATTGTGTCTTTTTAGGTTTCTTTGTAATTATGGCTTATATGTCACCTTAAATTGCTTATTAACATTTTACATAACAGATGCACTCTTTTAGGTCATACCTTGCATGTCTAACTCTACAAGGCAAAAATAGTCCAGCAGTGCAACGTGATTTAAAGTAAATAGGTGGTTATGTGTGGGCATGGGCATTTAAATCCACTATGGTATTTCATGTTATGGCTATGCTACTGATCATTTCATAATAAGATATGCATGTGTTTTAGCACGAATGTGGGTTCAGCAATTCTCCATTTTTTAGTATCACTGTGACCTTTCTCTGTCTTGACTGCTGCCTTTTAAGCAGTATCAGATCAGTGTGAGATCAAACTGATGTGCAATACAGTCAAAGGATGTTTAGGCTGGGAAGTTTTTAGACTGTGAGTGAAACTATCAACAACTGAATTAGGTGAAGGCACACCGCATGAAAAAGAGACAATGTTATTGTACTAAGAAATCACTTCTGCAATGCGTACTCTTAAATGGTAAAAGAGAACAAGTGATTCTCAGGGTGAGACAGAGAAGAGTCTAGAAGAAGGGTGGAAATTAGTTGCGTTGCAGAGCAGAAAAACAGGTTTCGAAATCATCCGAGACATTCTCGTCATTGCAAAGGTGTTTCAGCTTCCCATTCTATGACTTGGTATGTAACTTACATTTATTTAAACTGAAACCTTGCTGTGATCTTATCTCATCTAAACATTGTTTGACCCTCCTCAACTGTCATTTTTGTAAATACTGAATTGGGTTTCAGACATGACTTCAAGATAAAAAGACAAATAAGAAATAAAACATTGTAATTTTTTTATTAACACTAGATAATTGACCTATAAGTAAGCTCCGCCCTCCTTAGTTACTGTTGCTCCCTCAGACAAACAAACGGAGCTGATCACTGTCTAACAATAATGACATGTGTGAAAACCATAGACTGTATTTAAACAGGTGAAAACCTTGTCCCATGATGTGTTTGCTCAATTTTGGGCACAGAAGGGCCACCATTCAAGTGGGAATTAAATATTCCATGGAGGGACATATAAAATATTATAAAATACATATGGTGGGTAACTTGAGGCGAGGGTTTACAGATCACAATGCAAGCTGGAGAAGTCTCGATCGTCACAATCATTGATGATAACATCCTGCATCAATTGTTCATGTACCGCAGGGTACGATTAAAATTAATATATGTTTAACTAGTTTAATATGGAGAGGCACTGAAATATAAACCTTAGCTTATGTGTTTTTGATCTACACTGTATATGATGCGAGAACAGTTCGCTATTTAGGTTTGTAATAGCACTGACTCACCTTAACTTTAGCTGGTTTGAGCCAGAGATACCTTGCCTAAACACAAGATGACATTAACGTTCTGCTTGAGCAGATGAAAATTATGAAAGTATGACAACCAAAAAATTAAAAAAAATATTTGTTGGGATTGGGGTTGAAGGACAGTTTGCTCTGTTTTGTTTGGGTTTAGGAAAAATGTAATAAAATAAATTATATTGCCTAAGTACCCTAAGGCACATCATTTTTCCATTTTCGTAGCATAAACACCATCAAACGGATGCAAGCTTAGGATCTTCCAATGTTTCTCTGTGAGCGTGATTTCACCAAGTACATGTTCCTGGGTCAACATCCTTGTTGATCCTGGAACATCATTTCAAAAAAGCAATCAGAATTAAGGAATAACTTTTCAGGAAATGTCAGTTTTAAGGCTTACAATCAGGATTCGGTGATTCTACACCCTTGTTAATCAGCTATCATTTCCCTCTGATTTTAGGAATAAATTATGGGTATGGTTAGGTTTGGGGTAGGGATTGGGTTAAGTATGTATCTCTGGACAGTAATGTTGATCCAGGATCATCAAAAGATGTTGATCCAGGAACATGTCTTAAATGTCAAAATCATGGCGACCATGTTTCTCTACGGTGCTGAAACCTAAAGATGTCCGAGTTTTGATCTCCGTGTAACTGATACTAGACTGCCATTGGCTCATCTGCATTAAAGGGAAGGGGCCTCTTGCGCTTGGGGTCCTAATTGTTGGAAATTTGCATCTGAATACTTATTATTGGCCAGTTTGTGTTAATTTGTAGAATTGGACAACAAACCAAATCCCCTTCTGGGACTTCAGGTTAATTCAACAAGCCAGAAGGGACAGTTTCAGAGCATTTTACATGAGCATTTTTAAACATTTGATCAAAAGTCCATAAAAGAGAGGAGAGAAACATGCCCCTAAAACCCATTTTAAGGAACAAATTGGCAGACCAATTGGCCCTTAGACCACTGATTTCATAAAAAATATATACACAAATTTTGAAGAGGAAATGTCTTTTTTTTTTTTAAGGAAACTTTTAAGTATATGCTTTAAGGTGTTTCTTCTTAAACATATTTATCAATCTTTGACAGAGAAAGAGCATAAAAATGTAAAACGTATGAGGAATTTGGTACAGCTCAGCTTTGGTAGTGTCAGGAAAATTCAGGAAAACAATTTTTTTACCTCTCTATTTTATCTCACTGTCACCTAGACGAAACAACTGAGATATAATCTCATATCTCATTTTTCTTTCCTGTTGGGTTCATTCATATTTTGCTTCTGTGCTGTGAAAAATACTTTAAACATGAATAGGCCTATTCATAACTGAAGCATGTAACTTTTGGCCTCAATGTTACTAATCGGCAAAACATTTAAAGATTAGATTGTTTTAACTACATGTTATTTACTCATCAAAATAATTGACCCTTTTAACCCTCATTAATATTGTTAGCATTTTGACGTACACTTGATTTACATAGCATAACACATCTAGGCCTAGTCATGTGTGAAAATTATTTTAAAAATAAATAAAGCTTATGAAGTTTATAAATAAAGTAGTATGTGGTGCTTTTTACGTTTTCATGTTTTTTTTTTTTTTTTTCTCTATGTAATATAAATTATTATGTAACCCATCGATCAATGCACTTTCGTGCCGCTCCCTGTGTGTCCATGGGCCGTGCGGAGGTTTGTACCTTGCCGCTGGAATCTGGTTTTGGCCGATCTGACATCCCAGACCGGACCAACAGGTTTCGGTGACGCCCAGGACCAAAGACTGCCAGGTATAAATAAACGTAAGGAATGCAGACCTTCATAAACAACTAAGCGCACGAGAGACAAACATACTACTCTCGAATAAATCTTCATAAACCAGCAAAATGCAGATGTCCGAGCCCCTCAGCCAGAAGAACGCTCTGTTCACGGCAATGAACCGCTTCATCGGCGCCGTCAACAACATGGATCAGACGGTCATGGTGCCGAGTCTGCTGAGAGATGTGCCGCTGGACCAAGAGAAAGAGGAGCAGAAGCTAACCAACGACCCGGGGAGCTACCTGCGGGATGCTGAGGCCGACATGTACAGCTATTACAGCCAGCTCAAGTCCATCCGGAACAACGTCGAGTGGGGCGTCATGCGCGCAGAGGAGCAGAGGCGCAAGAGAGACACGACAGCGCCGGAGCCAGTGCGCACAGAGCCGGAGAGCGACATGGACCTGGAGCAGCTCCTGCAGTACCATCTCAAGGGCTTGCATGGGGTGCTGTCCAAACTGACGAGCCAAGCCAACAACCTGACCAACCGATACAAGCAGGAGATTGGCATCTCTGGATGGGGACAGTGAACTGCATCATGATATTGGGAGATGATGATGATGAAGTATTCTAGTCTATTCTAATAGGATCTATTTGGCGTTTGTGGAAGAGCTACCAAAGGGACTGACCAAACAGAAGTTAAACTGTCAAAAGTTAAAATGCATGCAAACCGAGAGGGGAAAGGGGGTTTGTTGTAGTATTGGTTTTGGTGTTGATCACTGACGTATTATAAGATCATCTTCCTGTATTATGGCATTTTATTTGCACTGACAGTTTCCCCCTCTTTTTAAAAACAAAATCTCCGTTCAAATGGCTGGTTGCCATGCCTTATCTTGATATTTAAATCTATTTATGTGTTATGTATAATTGAAAGCTTTTATTTTTCCATTCTTTTTCATTATTTTGAGAGGAAGGTTGTTGTCCTATGAAGTTGCTGTGTGTTCCAGAGGACGGATGACTTGAAGAACCGATAGTTTGTATAGTGAGAAATCCTATTGATGAAGCAGAAACCATATAGAAAATCATTGGGAATGTTCCCTGCTAATGACCTGAAACTATTCCTGAATTATCGTGTGAGTCAATGATGTGGAGGCTCTGAAAATCACTGTGTGTGTGTCATGAAGAGCTCCATGAGATTCTATGTGAAATTGTGCCTAAAGGCCAGTATGATTGTTAAAAACATTTGCTGTATTATTTACTGATTTTTTTTTACTACAAAATAAACTTTTGTAATTTGAAAACATCTAATGTGTAGTTGTTTATTCGTGATCATGCTTACACACATCCTGTTCCTGTTTTACAAATAAGCCACACACAAATTCTTCATTCCTTACTAAAAGTTCATAATTTAAATAACTTTCATTTCTGAGACTGCGGATGGATTAGACATAATGCCATGAAATATAATTTATCCATTATTATCAATTTTTTTCCTATTTAGTGTGTGCATACAATGTTAAGTGAGATAAAGAAACAGATTTGTTTTCTTTTATATACAAAGATTAGGCCTTTTTTTTTTTTGAGCAAAAATATACAAAGTGCCCATACACTTGTGCCCTTGTGAGCAGACATGAGAATAGGCCAACAAGATAAGTTGGTTTCATAAAATATGGGATTCTACTCTGTGAAAGATGCCAGTCCATTGGAGTCTCCAAATTTAGGCGTGTGAATAAAAATGTTCAAAATGTATTTCCAAAACACAATCATTTAAAAATCTAAATAATATTATATTAATATATATATTTATGTTATTATTGCACAATGCCTTCTAGGATACCAGAGATTCTTATTTTCGTGGACCTAAACCTAAATAAACATTTTGACAAAAGGCGTGAACTGTCACACCATGTTCTTTGAATGAATCTGATGATGAATCACCTCGCCTTCATGTTTCTTACCATATTGTGAAAACTAAAGCAAAAAATTGCACTACATAATATATTTTTTTAAATCAGTAAACACATCAAAACTTGTTCAAATAATGCTGAACAGTTTCATTTGTTCATTTAGATAAAATAAAATCTGATTCGAAGTTACATTTCCTAATTTATCTCGTCTTCAAAAATATTGGCCATGAGTGGAGTAGAGGCTAATGAAGTGGCTGACAAACTAGCTAAGCAAGCTTTAAATCATGCAGATGTTGACATACAAGTGGTTCTTAGTAAAAAAGAGGTTCAGGCTAAAGTGAAAGAAGTCACTCATAGTAAATGGCAAGAAGCATGGGATGTTGATAGCAAGGGCAGACATCTTAATAGCATCCAACAACTTGTAGGAAATGGAAGAAGTGTATATAAGAACAGGAAGGAAGATATTATCATTTCACGTCTTAGAATTGGACATTCTGGACTAAATCATTCCCTTTTTAAAATAGGAAAGCATGCAACAGGTAAATGTAGAAATTGTGATGAATCAGAGACAATAGAGCATATTTTATTTTCATGTCAACAGTACGAAAATGAAAGAATATTGCTTATTCAAGAAATGGAAAAAATTGGACATTAACACTTACAATATACAAAGCTTTTTGGAATGTAATTTTGAGCAATGGAAGAAGTATAGAGCCATTATTAAATTTATTAAAGACATAGGGTTATACGGGATAATTTTTTTTTTTTTTTTTTTTTTTTTTATTTATTTGTTATTATTTTTTTCATTTCCTTGCTTGTCTGAGCTCCACACTCCAGTTTGGTAGGTGGCGGTAATGCACCATAAGCTGGTTTGCCAACCGCCATAAAAAATTCAGAAGAAGAAGAAGAAGAATTGGCCATGAGTTTCTGTGAAGGGGAAACGGAAACGTCACCGCGTTTCGTCTCGCTGTGCTTTTGTCCCTCTGCGCACTCCTTACGTGTCAATGTGGCTGTGTTGTTCTCATGATGTGTGCACTCCACATCAAAATATTATTCAGTAAAAAGAAGTAATAATTATGGGCGATGAACATCCACTCGAGGTTAGCAACACTAGCAGCTCCCGCTGTCCTTTTTTCAACGCTGTACCCGACGACTATCGATGCGTAAGTATAAACATGTTTTAAAAACTAACGTTACTGTAAATGCTAACTTGTTAGCCCTCATGCTAATCACAACATGACATCATTCTTTCCAGCCATGATGATGTTCAGTAATACTTTTTTCCGAAAGAAAGACATGGAAGTAAGATGGTGTGTAGGGATTTATGACAGCTTAATTTGAGTTAAACATTTAAACATTTTTGTGGGAAATTCGTAAGATGAGTCACGATGAGATAAGTTCAATAGGAAATGAATCATTTATTGATCTGTGAAGGGCATAGCACAAGAGGAGCAGGGAAACACCTGACTGACTGCATTGCTTTGATGAAAAGTCGGAGAGGGTCTAAAAGTGTAAATATAGGTACTGTTAGGAAAAAAAACAGATAAACGAGGTATTTATGCTAACGTTACTGAAAGGGTTATTGAAAAAAAAAACTATTGTCTTCATGGAATCCTATTTCTCCTTGATTTCTTTTTTTTCCTTCTTTTTTAATTTTAATTAGATTTATGTATGTGTTTTAATTCACAGGATGTGATTCTTAAGGTGAAAAGAGCCACAGGGACATTTTCACTAGTGGCATGGTGAGTCAAATCATAATACACGTTTCTTCTTATTTTTAAAATGGCTTTTGAGCATTCTTAACTTTATTAAAATTCCCTTTTGTGTAGCCTTTTCATGCTGTTTGCAATATGGCTGCTCCGCCGATATAACTCTTTGGCTCAGGTACAGTATGTGTTATGGTTCAAATGTTCATTTGTTTGTTGTTTGTTTGTTTGTTTCGTTCGTTTGATTGTTTTTTAAAATAAGTTAATACTTGCATCCATAATTATAACCCGTAGTTTTCATAATAAGTCTTATTGTTGATTATTATGAATTATTTGAAGTAATATTGAAACTTTTTTTATGTGTATTTTGTATGTCTTTTTTCCTTTCCCCTTCAGAAAATGATATTCAGTCTGACAGTAGCTGCAGCTTTTGACAGTGTTGCTTATGTTATGGTGAGTTGCACTGATTCCTGTGTGTGAAAGACAGACAGGAACTATTTTCTCTCTTTTTAATAACTTTATTTCATCGCACCTGTTGCTTTCTTCTCATCTGCAGGGAGAGTCTCATCTAGAGGGGTCTCTGTGTAATTTTCAAGCCTGGTGGCTCACATATTTTGGTAAATTTGGCAACTGATTTAAAGATATGTTTTCATATGTGAACTAACAGATAATCAGTTCTGAAATGGGATAGTAAGAGGATTTATTTTTGCCTTTGATGTAACTAGCAGAAGACATTCGAATACATCAAATTCACAACACAAAAAAACACATGCAGTATGATATTTCTGAATAAAGTCATTTAAATGGAAAGTAAGTAACTTTAGTGCATCAAAATAGGAGCACAACATCCTGTGTTGACAATGTCATAATAAACTACTGTTGCAATAGTTATTATAGCTTTCATTGTTTGTTTCAGATTGGACCGCACTGATGTGGGTTTGTCTTATTACATTTAATCTGTACCTGAACCTGGTGAGAGAAATCAGAACTGAACATTATGAAATGTGAGTCACTAGACACACGCAAATAAACATGTTTAGTTGTGTATACATACAGATAGAGTGTTCCTAATATCTGCATGTGTTTCTCAGACATTATCATTTGGTGGCGTGGGGGGTTCCTCTGCTCATGTCCACCCTCCCCCTGATGGCTGGGTACTACGGTCCCTCTGGAGCCTGGTGGTGAGTGGCCTTTGACTTATGATAGATTAATTGTAATCATATCACTTACATTCATCATCAGTCCTTTCTGTCTCATTGTTTTCCTGCAGTTGGATCACAGATAAGCATGTCGGGTGGAGGTTTGGCATGTAAGTTTGTAATGTTCAGCATGCCTGTGAGTGTTTGCAGAAATGCATGTTGTTGCTAGGAATGAATTTGTTTTGGACGAATGAAACTATGTTATGAGTAGCATCATTTTTCAGAGGCTCACGTAGCTCATGCTCTTTGAATTTCAGGAATTTCCGTTCCCATTCTTTCTGACAGGTTATTGTGCATGTTGGAGTTTATAACAATGTTTTTCACCTTTACTTATGTCCAGTTACGCTGTGTTAAGGATTGTTCACACTGGCAACAAGTATATTTGGACACCTAAAATGCATGAATGCTGTATAATATTTACATGAGTGCACAAGATATCTGTACTGTATTTAATTGATCAGTATCGATATATATCTATGTATATTTTACATTTAGATGATCTTTGCTTTCATCCAAAAGTCAAAAAGAGTTAAATGAATCCGTTTTTCATACTCTATACTTTTTAATCATTACAAATATAAGTTAATGATGATATAGTTAATACATTATGTATTAGATTATTGATTGTCCTTTTATCAGTAGTGCCTTTAAAATGAAAATAATTGTCTTCAACCAGTTCTCAGAGTTTTAATATTGTTGCATCCCTAGGTGTTTATTTTAGGTAACACTTTATTTTAAGGTGTCCTTAATATACGTTACATGTTAACCCTGACCATATAGTAAGTACATGTAGTTAACTAATATTGTTCATTAATTAACTTTATAAATGCACTGTAGCAAGGTCAGCATTTAACAGAAGGATAGTATAAGCACACTATAAAATTAACACTATCAAGTGTCCAAATACGTTTTGAGGCCTCTGTGTATTTTCTTGTTTGAGGTGTAAAGTATTGTTTATTTGCAGATGGTACATTCCTCTGTTTAGCCTGATTATCCTCATGACCTGCTGTTATGCTCGAATCATCTGTGTGGCCAACGAGAGGGTGAGTGAATGGGATTGTGAAACATGGTCTTTCTACTTCCTAAATTAGTTTTCATGACAAATTGCTGCTTAAAATAGTGTAATTAATCGTAAATGAAGAGCTTTATCTCCTTCCTGTTTTCTGGTAACGCTGACTTACCACAGTTTTGCTGAAAGTGACATTCCACATTCCAGAACATTTTGCACGTCTGGCAGATTCTGACACGCGCTGACGCAATGAATCCACTTACGTACGTGCAGACATCTGTGTAGTCTACACAGGTCTTACTGTGGTACACTCAGCAGTGTACATTAAAATATCACGAAAGAGATGATTGGATTTGTGCCGGAGCAGCGCCGATCAGTCATACAAAACATAATGATCCATGCATTAGGAGTATAAATGCATGTCTAAAATTTCTGTGCTTATTTCAGATGCGTTCCTGGTTAGGCACCTTCAACCCAGAAAGAGAGAGGAGGAAGGTATGTGTGTGTGTATATTTATTTGCGTACGTGCAAATGCTGCCATCTACTGGTTCATACATTTATGTATTATGACTTCTTTCTCCAGCTCTCTCTATCTGAAGAGATCAGACCGTTGAAGTGGTATCCCTCTGTCTATCTGCTCGTCTCTATCTTCCCTCTCATAAATCGGTAACTTCATTTTCTCACCATATCTTACAGTGATGTAAATCCTGTATACAAATGTTGTTCCATAAAATATCATCATTATTAAATACTTATTGCAATAATGACATATTTCTATATTGTTTTAATTTTCATACTTTTATAATAAAATACAATTATTGTTTATTTATTTGGTTTTTGGTGTAGTCATATTGAATGATTTTTATTTTTTTGGCTCACATGCCTCACACCTTTGGGTGCATCTTTGTGCATGTGTGTCTGATCTGTATGTGTGTTTCTGCAGACTTCATAATGCTGCTTACCCAGAGGACCCTGTGTTTTCTCTGACGTTATTGCATGTGCTCAGTGCTCCCTTGCATGGGCTTGCAAATGCTCTTGTCTTCGGTAAGGACACCTGGAGTCAGTTGAGTACAACAGGAATAAAGGTACAGTTCATGCTCACTGCTCTCAGCTGTGGTTAATCACCTTAGCATTCTGTTTGATTTCAATCTCTTCTACATGTAACATTTTTTCTTCAGATGGCTATCCAGTCTCGACTGTGTGACAGCACAATGATTGGAGAGTACCATGCTGCAAATGTAAGATACACACATGACCTCAATACACACTCCGATTCCGACGATGAGGACAACAACGTCCTATTTTACAGCCCGGACATGATCTTAAAAGATAGGGGACCCTGGGAGAATGTTTAGGAAGTGTGCGTGTGTGTGTGTGTGTGTGTGTGTGTGTGTGTGTGTGTGTGTGTGTGTGTGTGTGTGTGTGTGTGTGTGCGCGTGCGTGCACATATTTTTACATTATTTGCCTTTAAAGAATTTCTATCAGTGTTTCTGTGTTGCAGCTTTCTTGTTGACAGTTTAATTATAGCATGTATTATTATAGTTGGAGAACAGAAGAGAAAATGGTTGATAGTATGTTTTCATTTGCCATTAAAGATGAATGATAGCACAAGATTTGTTCTACTGTATTAATGTGGAAAATCTTTCAATCAAGCTGTTTACCGCCTCAAAATAATGTTTGTTGTATATAATGGAATTAAAGATTTCCTTTTCTATTTCATTCAGCTGATTATTTCAGACATATTCTTTTAAAACATTTGAGCATGTTTTACTATTTTATTTATGAAAATGTACACTATATTTTTGTATCATTTGCAGATTCAGCAAATTTAAAATACAAATTTAATAAGATGTATTTTTGTGTTTGTGTGTCTTTTGTCTAGTAGAAAGAGCTGACACTCTTATTAACTTCAGTTAATTAAGTTAAATTAGTCTAGATATTGAGTCTCTTAGCACTTAGGTCAGGATGATTCATGAGAAAGCCCTGGCATGTTTCCCATTAACTGCTTCATGAAGGTTATAAAACGTCTAAACAGAATAAATCAGTTATATAAACTTTAAACTGGTGTCTGTTTGTGTAACTTAGTCTTACGAAACCCACTGAATTGACAGAAGTGTGAACACTATGTTCTTGTCAGAAATGTACAATTTTTCCATCTCTCTTTAGCTCTATGTAGTAAAAAAAAAAGAAATGAAATAAATATTATTTAAAGTGTTTAATATAAATAAGAGAAGATAAATATTATAAACAAAAGGGAATCAAATTTTTATGCTGTGTTTTTCTGATTGGCCGTGTTGTATGTCGTCATCTCAGCTCGTTTCATAACGATTGGTGAACAACTCATCATAAGTGGCAAAGGAGCCAATCAATGAGAAGTAGGTTGTAAGACTGATGAGAAATGCTACAGTAACCCATACGTAACATATTTTCATAACAGCAGCTGGTGACACTACTACTGGAAGAGACAGGGCGCTTCCGGAACAACAACACAACGTTCATAGCTTGTACAAGACGCTTGTGTTTCCAGGCAAATTTATTTCTACGAAACGGACAGTAGAAACTGTACGATCTGTAAACGATGGTGTGACTTCTGATAAAAGGTAAGACGCAGTTCTTTAAAGCCTTTAACAATAGGACAAAAGATTCGAACCTTTCAGTTTCTGATTACGAAACACCTATAATAATATAATAAATATAAAAATATTACGCTCTTATCGCTGCTCGTTTCATTTATAATTCGTGTACATGAATGTATATTATGTACAAAATAATGTTCGTTAAACATTATGTACAAAATAATGTTCGTTAAACATTGTAGTAATGTATATTTCAGCTGTAGGCTATGTCAACTTTGTATTTTTAATTAACTGAAATGAACGACAAGATATGACCTTTTTTGATAATACAATGATAATTCATTATTACCATGGTTAAGTTAAAAGTCCAACCATCTGATATGAGCACTGTACTATGGTATTACCACACTGCATTTAGTAGAAAAAAAATGATGAGGTTTTAATGAATATTTTTTTCATGCTTTTTATTTTTATGAAAGAACTGTTCCTTATAGGATCACCATAGTGAATTTTGTTTCGTGTATTTGTATGATGTTTAATTTGTAACATTTCCCTACAGCCAGCATCTACGTGGTGCGCAAGATCCGCGCTGCCCTCAAAGAGGGAGAGCAAGCAGAACAACCTGTGCTCACACCATGTAGTCTGGCTAAAGGTGAGGTATACTCACTTATCTTTCTCTCTTTCTCTCACACAGACACACACAGAGAAAACCCAGAAACATAAAGAAAAGACCATAGGGTGAAAGTGTTTTATTACTCTGTAGCCTGTCTTGAGTGAGTCAGAGTACAGAAGTACAATAGAGTGAATGGTGTGGTCAAATCAATATCATATTGAAGTCCTCTGACGTGTTTGTGTTTCTAGGTAAAAAGGAGCGCTATGCATCAGACGCAGCATTAATGGCCGCTCCAGAGCCTGAGGGTGCTGCAGGGTCATCTGCATCTACAGAGACAGCTATGGAGAAATGTGGTTCCTGAGGTTAAAGGTCACGCAGAAGCAAATCTGGGCACAATGGAGGCTGAAAAAACTGCATTGCTGGACGCCAGCATGTGTTGTGTTTTGGATGCTAGTGTTTCAAAAAGGCCAGCTAAGCTGGTCTTTTAAGTAGAGGTTTTAAAATGGGAAGGCAGATTGTAATAAAGATCTGACATCAGTCCAGTTTTGCTCTGCGTGACGTTTTGTTCTTAGGTGCCAACACTTGCTGCTCCTCTCTCTTTCTCTTTTTCTGTTTCCCATCAGCTGTAGTTTGTGAAGGTCTGTTCATCAACCTCTGACTCAGGGGCGGTTCAGATCTGATGTTTACCTGCAGCTTTTGTATTTATAACTGACTGTACACTGATTGAAGACATATCGCTGTTAGTAACAATAACATCTGACGCTCTTTATAAGATTATGTAATTTTTGTAATGATAAAAACCACTAATAAAATGGTCCATTGTTCTCTTGATTTTTTTTTTTTTTTTTTTACATTTTTTTAAAATTAGCTTTGTTTTGTAATCTCTGGTATATTTGTTCTGTCCATTCTAGGAAGCTATATTATTTAATTAGATAAACACATAGCTGTATTTTAATGATGACAAAATCACAAAGACATCATTCCTCCACTAGGTTAGAAATGAACTCTAAAGGATTTACTAAACATGTTTCTTTAAAAAATGTGTATATGTCTTTTTTATAATGTATTTCATCCCTATAAATTAATTCAGAAATTAAAGTGGGATTTTAACTAATAGTCAGGGTGTCATAGTGATCATCACAGCATGAGCAATATATATATATATATATATATATATATATATATATATATATATTAAATAATAATAATAATCTACTGGGTCCATATGTGATGCCAAATATCTTTAGCTTACAGGATTGCAAATAAGCGTGAAATAAGCATGCAAGTTTTAACTTAACTTAAACATAATCTTAACCAGTTTCTGGCACTGTGTGACATATTTTTTTTCAAGTGACAACAAGCCATTTAGGCCAAGTGTGGTGACTCATATTAGGAATTTGTGCAGACACAAACACACACGAGAGAACACACACACTGTGAGGGCGCAGCAGTGGGCAGCCATTTGCTTCAGTGCCCAGGAGCCACTGAGGTTAGGCACCTCCTTAGTCTTGGGTAAATGGTTGGAGACACAGACAGACTTACCAAAAAGGCATGGGTTCAGTTCTCAGTTCTCTTGGAAGGAAATGTAAGTGGGGAGAGTGAACATACACTTTTTCTAACCTCAGAACCCACACTCAGTTTGACAACACACTCTACACAGTAATTCACAACAAAATTGTAGTGACAGCAGGTAAAAAAAGTAAAGTAGAGAAAAGAAATAAATGAATAATGTTTAGAGGATCTTTAGCCAATGATGTGGAAAAATAAGTTTAGATTTCATTACAGAAGTGCAAGCCAAAATTTGAAGACTTGCCAAAATACACAGAGAGGTAAAACAAGGGTAATCATTGGTAGTGTTTTTACAAGATGGAGAAATCTGATTAAATATGTGTTTTAACTTGTGGTGTTTCCTTTCAACAGGTGAGTTAAACTTTAAGTAAAAAGTATTTCTAATATGTTGGACCTTTTATCGAAAGTAGTCTACTTATACCTGTTGAAACAGACCTTCACTTTTATATATCCCCAAGAGCTGTGTCCTGCAAAAAATGTTGTTTGGAAATTGTCTTTATTTTTGTAACGCCGTTAGATCTGTCCACCCTAGCTTTAAAAGAATCATAAAACAGAAATGAAATTAAGCAAAAATATATTACATTTTATAGTTTATATTTTTATGTATTATACATCAGTTTGAGTGTTAGCATGACTTATGCCCCTCTACTGACTGTGGAAATGTAAACCAGAACAAAGGCCAGACCTGACACCTATTTAAAGCCTTTGGAATGAACTGGATTGCTGACTGTCAGTGTTTGACTTCACTGATGATCTTATGTCTGAATGGGACCAAATCTCCACTGCTATTCCAACACACAATAAAACAGCTTTACATGAAAAAGCTTCAACAGAGAACTTACTCCTTATAATGTCAATGTGTTTAAAAAATAAAAATAAATGAATGTTTTAAAAACCAAGTACATACATTTGTATTAAACCACACAACTTTACGCTAGTTTATATCATAGACTGGTTTAAATTTAACGTAGCCTATTCTTCATGACGCTAGATGGCGCACACTACCTTGCAAGATCACGCCTTTTTCACATCGAAGAAGAGCGTGCGACTTCCTGCGAGTGGCGGAAGTTTTTAATCGAGGAATATAATTCCAATATTCATGTGCTCGTTTTCTGTTCCTCGGCTGAATTATCTTCATTTGCCATGTTCCATGGTTTAAACTAACTCCGGGACTTAAAAAGTAGGTGTAATATATAAAAACTGAAACCAGATGAAGGTATAACAGGACATTGTATTTAGCCACAGGCCAGTTAGGAGCACTTTTAATGTGCATGTGTGCTAATGTTGATTGTTTCAGTGCATTGGCAGATAATGTGCATGATATTTTGATTCAGGCTATTAGTGAAAATCATCTTATGATATAAATGCATCTTATTTAGCTCTTTTAGGACTGGTTACACTGCTATATTTTGGTTTTGATCCTGTCCTGTCTTTGTTTATTTTCATCTGTTTGCAGAATGCCACATGACAAAACCCGTAAATCCTGTCATTTTTCCCTGGACCGGAGGAGAGCTCTGACCCTCTCACCTGAGATCAAACGTGACAGCTGTCAGGTATGTCCATGCATGACATCACACATTATATAGTGGTGTTTACTGTGTTTCACTGTTTTTACTTAAATCCAAAAGAGTAAAATAACCTCTTTTAATGTGTCCCAGGCCGAAAGTCCTCTTAAGATCCCCAGGATAGTATCCACAGCTGAGGATAAGCGTGTGGATACAGAGATGTCAAAAGATCGGAATAAAAGCCACTCCAAGGTGACTATGATATGATGAAAATATCGTTTGTGCATTTGTTGAAAAATTATTTTTACGTTCTAGTAAAGAACTGGATTTCTTTTCAATTAAACTACTATAATTATAATTATAGTTTGTACGTGCCTTATTGCTTTTATAAAACAAAGTGCATATATCAATATGATAAAATACACTAGTGTTTAATGAATAGTTATGCTTATTAATAATAATAGTGATTAGAATAAACCATTCTTTAACGGAATTGTATAGTTTATTTGCCTAACAATACAGTCACCACCAGACACTGAATTAATTTGGCATATTAACATAGAATGTATGTTTATCTGGTTTTAGATAATTATTATTATTATTTTTTTAATGATCTAGTGGACTGTTTGACTACTTAAAACCTCTGTGAACAATTTGAGCTGTGCTCTCTTGATGTTTTGATTAGTTTCTGATTGGCTTTGTATTCTTGTGTACTGTTAGATCCACTGGACACAGCTGGCCTCAAATGGTACATCAAGTGATCAAGAGCATACTATACGGCAGGAAATCAAAAGGTAACATGCTTAACTACATTATCCATCAGATTCTGAAGGTGAAGCCTGTTCTTCATCACTTATAGGAAACATTATGTTAAGTGGTTGTATAAACACGTACAATATTGTTTGCTGTTCCTTGCATTACATGAAATATGTAGTTTTGAATTACGCAGATGTCGGCCAGCTGACTTGCATATGTGATATTTTATTGGAAGACACTCAACATGGCATGTATTTGAAAAAAAAATGCAGATTTCAGAGGGCTCTAACTGAATTACTTTACATTCTTGATAATCCACCACCTGTTTCCTGACAAAGGAAGTGATGCATCGCACTCATTAAATACTTCAACATGATTGCAGTGTTTCAAAGCAAGTAGTTTTTAAGATATCATACAAAATCTACAATGACTCTTAAACATTTTTTATTGGAATGTACTGTTTTTTTTTTTAACATTAATAGACAAAGATTTTATTCAGAGATGTTTTACTGATGTATTTAAAAAATGTATTTGAGATTTTTTTTTTTTGTCAAGTATTAATCATACATGATTTGTCTAGCTCAGCTTCTTTGTGTATGCTCCTCTAGGCAGTTTTTGTATTATTTTCCCTGATGTTCACTTACAGTTTAAGTCAAGTCAGTTTTAGCAAAGAGGCTAAAGTAATAAAGTTGCTGAATACTGATTAGGTTTTGATGTGTTATGCTTGTAATTTTCAGACTTTTTCAGTTTAGTTTCATTAAACAACCTGTGTGAACTAGGGAGAGTGTTTTGCATTCTAAGCATTAGAATATATATTTATAAAGTTTATATCAGACTTTTATTTCAAAATAGCAGAGGGGAATCCTGTTTTGCATGATATAGCTCACATCTACACTCCCTCTCTAAACCCTTTTGCTTATCATTCATGCACCATCTGTGCATGTTGACCCGTCTCATTCCATGCCCACGCTGCTAGAACTTCAAATGGTTGCTGTGCCATTAGTTAACCAGATAAGTCAATAAACAGCTGCAAGAGTTTAAACTGTCTGCCTAGTAGTAATGGATCCGCAAGTAAGGTGAAGTATGTTTAAGGAACTACAGTGCTTGTTATTCTTTGCATTAGTCTAGTTGATTTTTATGTAATTCTATTAAATTTGTGTTTGTACTTATTTCCTATAGACGCCAAGTCAAGGTGGTTTTAGAAGATGTCCTTCAGACAGAGATTGGGCAGAGATTGCTGAGATGTGGTGGGCATATTTGCCAAAAGACAAACCAATCAGAGAGCAAAAGGCAGAGTGATCAGACTTCGACAGCTGCACTCAAAGACAAGAGAAGCACCAGTCTAACAGAAAGAGGAGAAACTGACTCGACTGGACCAAAAGCCACTTCACCATCCCATAATCAGACTGAGTCATCCACTGAAGATGAATCATGTCCACACGAAGAAATCCAAAATCTGAAATCCAAACAACTGAACTCCTCACTGAAACTATTAGAGTCGTCTGAAGTATCAGGTAACTCCTGTTCAACCAGAGAAAGTGACTCGCCACAGCTGCCTGAACAGACCAAACCATCTACTTTTGAAGAGACGGAAGTATTACTTCTTGAAGGATCTCTGCAGCATGAGGAAGCACCATCCTCTGAATGTGAGTCTTTACACAGCCCCTCTTCATCGTTAGCAAGCCGGGGTAATCTGAGGGAAGAAACATCAGGTAGCGAGGTAAGATCTGTACACCTTGGAAAAAATCTAACAATACTGAAAAAGTGTATCACAGATGGTTTCCACAAAAATATTAAGCAGCACAACTGTTTTCAACTTTGATAACTGAGCACCAATCAGTATGTTAAAATGAGTTCTGAAGGCTCATGTCACGCTGTAGAGTGGAGTAATGATACTGAGAATTCAGCTTTTCCATCACAGGAATAAAACACATTTTAAAATCAAATTAAATGCATTATTAAATCATTTATTGGTATATCAAAGCAAACTATACAGTATGATGTGGAACATCTTTTTGGTACATTTGTTGAGGATTCAAATATTATACGTTTTTATTGTAGATCATCATTTTTTAATCTACATTTGATTCTATAGCACCTTCGCAAGAAGAAAGAAAGGAGAGAAACACAAGAATGGCCAAAATGTGCTTCAGAAGATATGGAAAATCACTGGCTCAGGAATGGAGAGGTGGTGCAGGAAGTGGATGGAACGAGAGAAAGTGTGCTATGCCTCTCAGTCGGGTTTGATGCGGAAATTAAAAGAATTCGTATGGACAGCATTTCAGGTGAACGTGTTCCCAACTCAGACCCCGCCTCTGGGACAACAGAGGGGCGGAGCTACAACACAGAGTCTTCTAAGCTCACCCCATCTGAGCTTAGTAAGTGAATATTCAGTATTTTTTGATCATATAAATACAGCACTAGTGAGCATAAAAGACTTCATTTTAAAAACATTTGAATGGAAGTGTAATTGGTAAATATCCTTTCACTAATAAATATCTAACATTATTTGATTTTTACATGCCACACAGATATACCAAGACATTTTTTCTAACTTTACATGATTGTTATTTGAAGACAATAATTCCATCGTTGCCTTGCTTAGTTGTTCTGTCCAGTGAAGAGGAAGAAGAACAGGAAGAAGAGGAAAGTAAAGAGATGGAAGCCTCTTCCCTGAACATCCAGCCACTGGAGGGTGCAAAAGACATGAATATAGAAGATCAGTTTGTAAGAGTTTTTAGTGATCCATCTACTGGACAAGGATCATTCATTTTATTTACTAAATAATTACTAAATACTATAAAGCTGATTTTATGGTGTCTCATAATAGCTTATCTTAATGTAAAAAAAAAACCAAACATCTATTTTAATGGGGGCTGTTCCAGCCTGACACTGGCGCTGATGTGTGTCTGTATGTTTTCATTGTCAGAGCTCAGTTGTGGTAGAGCTCCAGCTGTCTTCCCTTCACATGGGTGGAGTTAGTGCCAGTTGTGAGAGTATGAAGGTGAGGGTGCTATGTTGATGTGGTGGGTTGGAGGGATCAAATATGTGACCCTGGAACACAAAACCTTAAGTTGCAAGAGTATATTTATAGCAATAACCAACAATACATTGAATGGGTCAAAATGATAGATTTTTCTTTTATGCCATAAATCATTAGGATATTAAGTAAAGATCATGTTCCTTGAAGATATTTTGTAAATTTCCTACTGAAAATATATAAAAATTTAATTTTTGATTAGTAATATGCATTGCTAAAGACTTAATTTGGACAACTTTAAAGTAGATTTTCTCAGTATTTATTTTTTTTTATTTTTTGCTCCCTCAGATTCCAATATACATCAGTGGAAAGCTTATTTATTCAGCTTTCAGATTATGTATAAATCTCAATAAAAATTTTTTTTTCCTTTTATATCTGGTTTTGTGGTCCAGGTGCCACATATTTTTGAATCATTCAAATCATGATTCAAGCTGAGGTTTACATAAAGAAAAATTACAAAAAGAAGTGTATCAGTCTAGCATGCCTCTCTTTACTGTTTGTGTCACTGATTTTTAACACAATTTTTCAGGTCACTACAGACAAGATCACCTTTTCATTAAGAGGTAAACATTTAAAAAAAACATTATTATTAGAAACATTCTGGTGAAGTGAACATTATACATTTGCATTAAAGTTTATTATTTAACGGTTTAATAAATCTATAACATGTATTTATCGGTATTTTATTAGATATCGGTAATATCTATGTGTAACATATATTATTATACATTTTTAAAGCTCTTTTCCTTTTTGTTTGTTTAGGTTCTTCAGTGAGCATTTCTATATCGACGCCCAATGTGTGTAAATACAGTGTATGGGATGAGCCTGTACTGAGTGAGTGTGGCCTGGCTAAGGACAACGAGATCCCACCCCCTTCTCTGGTCCTCTTTTGGCTGTCTGATGACCAGGCACACAGATTACGCAATGACCTGTCCGTCATCCTGCCAGACACATGTCCAGGTCAGCTACCTGTCTGCTTTCTTGATTACTGATAATACTGCTATGCATTGTTATATATTTGTTAATATAGCTTTTATTTTTGAAAGCAATGACATTACTTTTTATATTCTCTCTCCTTATGTTTAATGTGTTTACAGCTGAAGGCAGTACGTGTGTGTTGCTGTGTTTGGCTGAACCTGTAACTGGTGTTGAGAGTGCGCTCTTGGCCTCTTTACTTGACATGGTCCAGAATCAGAGCACCTCTGAACCCCTCTCCCCTCTCACACAGTCAGAAAGCCTGGAAGTGCTTCAGAGCTCCCAGGAAACACACCTTCTGCAGCTTTTGACGCCTGAAACTGATCCTCAAACCAGCACTGATGGATCTGCTGTGAATGTATCTTTGCTTCTTTTTTTTTTCTTTTTTTCACGTTTGCAAATTAGTTTCTTTACCCCGTGGTTCAAATTTAATGTTAGTAATTTATCTAAAAATGATTAGACTGATTTTTAATTATTATATCAATTATATCATATTGTTAAATATAAAATACAGAACAGTTTTCACTTCTACAGGCCCTCTGTATGTCAGTCTGGTGGTTTTTGAATGATCTGTTTTTCCAGATTAGTTTGATCTGGGTGGAATAGGTAGAGAAATAGCGATTATAGGAGAAAAATAACAAATTGTTTTGGCAACTTTATGGATTGAGTGTGTGTTTCAGGCTCAGGATACTGATGTTCATTTGAAGCCAGTTTACACGCTTTGCCACAGTAGAGCTCAGGGCTCATACAGTGTTACTTTGGCTCCTACACTTGGGCCAGAATGGACACCGTACCAACACTGTGCTCCGGCACGCAGGTAAAACTGCTTTTAACGTTTTTGATGGGAATCTCTTGCTCACCAAAGCTGCATTTATTTGAGCAATATAAAATAATAAAATTAGAAAATATTGTTACAATTAAAAAAATTTCAAATATAATTTCTTCTGTAATGTCAAAGCCAGATTTTCAGCGTCATAACTCCAGTCTTTAATATTGCATGTTCCTTCAGAAATCACTCTAATATGCTGATTTGGTGCTCAAGAGAAATCAATCTGTAAACGTTTTGTTTTGCTTAATATTCCTGCAGAATTGTTTGAAACATTATAAATGTCACTGTCAGTTTTGACCAGTTTAATTCGGTCCTAATTGACTTTCATGCAACTCTGTTTAGATTGATTCAGTTCCCTCCTCCGCCCACGAAAGGAGCCATCACCGTGACGACAGAAGACCTGGAGTGTTTGGACAGTGGCGAGTTTCTTAATGATGTCATAATCGACTTCTACCTCAAGTAAGAAAACTAAAGATTTTTTTTTTTTTTACAAATAGGCTAATTGCATTGGCAACTGTAGTGTATGTTTTTAGGTGCATAAACCTGAAATCACTGTAACACTAGATATATCTTTGCTTCCAAGACTCTCAAACAGTCCTCTTTCAGTATTTTCTATGTATATATATATATATATATATATCTTGTATGCGTGTTTTTTAGGTATCTTCTGGTGCAAAGGGCCCCGCAAGCATCTGTAGACAGATCTCATGTTTTCAGCAGTTTTTTCTATAAACAGCTCACACGCAGAGACAACGCTAATGAGGACAGTACAAGCACACCGTGAGTATTTGTTAGACGGCACACTAATACACACAATAATTCTTATTGTTACTAATGGGTTTTTGTTTTTGCAACTTTGGTTGTCCATCAGAGCTCAGGTCAGAAGGCATCAGCGTGTGAGGACATGGACGCGTCATGTAGACATCTTTGACAAAGACTTCCTGTTTGTGCCTGTCAATCAAGAGTGAGTATCAGCTATATAAATAGTGTTTGGACACCTAAGCCATACTTACTTTTGAGGGCCAGTGTTTTTAGAGCTGTTTGATTTTTAATTGGATGTTTAAAATTTTTTTTATTGTAATTTCACTAATTTGTGCTCTCTATGGACATTATAAAAGGTTTGGGCTTTCATTGTACCTTGAATATACCAGTGTGTATCATATCATGTTTATAAGTGACTTATATCATGTCTTATGTTTGTTTCAGAGCTCATTGGTACCTCGTGGTGATCTGTTTTCCTGGATTAGAGGAGCCACAGTATGTGAAGAGGGACGGAAGAGACTCTGTGCAGGGTGATGGAGATGAAGGTTTGGTTGAGCCTGAGGGTGAGATCCATGGTGAGAACATCTCCAATAGTGAGGAGGACAAAGGTAAGATGTGTCAGTTTTGACTGAAATTTTAATTCTAATGCTTTACTATTAATTCATGTATGCTTACTACTTAAAATAATCATTTGATGATTCTAGACAAACATTTGTTCTTAATCTAGATGACAGTTGTATAAAGTCAAGCACGACTCTTCATCTTCCCGTAAGTCAGATCAACTTTAATAACAGGTCTTGCTAGTCAGAAATCTTTATTTGAAAATGTAATTTGTTGAATTGCATTTGATTGGATAAAATGTCATGTGGACATGGAGTTTGCACATGAAAAGTTATAGCAGAACCATTTCCTTCTGTAGAACTGTACGGAAAAAACCTGCAAGAGACCTGTTGTGTGTAAAAGGTATGTGTGTGTGTTTTTAAATGAACTGATTTGTTTTTGTCATAATGTAGAGAATTTAGTGCGCGGAAAGATAATAGTTTAGGTTTTTCAATAAAAAAAAATTGTGCTGCATACTATATAATGGATTTTAGATATTTTCTGTTGTTTTAAAATTTTAATTTTCTATAATTATGTTGCTTTATATTCATATGTATATGTATTGTATTTTCCGGACTAAAAGTCACACTTTTTTTCATAGTTTGGCTGGTCCTGCGACTTATAGTCAGGTGTTATTACTTTGACATGAACCAAGAGAAAACATTACTGTCTCCAGCTGCGAGAGGGCGCTCTATGTTTCCAGTGTAGACTACAGGAGCACAGAGCAGCATAGAGCACCCTCTCGCGGCTGGAGACGGTAATGTTTTCTCTTGGTTCATTTCTCTCGGTTCATGTCAAATTAATTTGCGGCTTGGTTCTAAATAAATGTGACTTATAGTCCAGTGCGACTTGTATATGTTTTTTTCCTCGTCATGACGTGTTTTTGGACTGATGCGACTTATACTTAGGTGCGACTTATAGTCAGAAAAAAAAACACAATTGTATATAAATGTATTTATTATGCAGTTATGCAGGCTTTCAGGAAAAGGATTTCACTGCTAATGTATTGCACGACAAACAACTATTTTTGAACTAAAACTAACATTATTAAACGAAAAATTTTTAACCACGAGTTTTGAGAATAATTTTTCCTCTTTTTTTTTTTTTAGACCATGCATTCTCATCATGGATTCCCTGAAGCTGTCGGTTCACGAACGCATCTTCAAACTCTTGCGCGAGTGAGTGTTTGCGAACTTAATACACTCAAACTTAATCTCACATTTATGTTAAACACTGCTGTTATTGCTATCTTTATTATTATTACTTGTTTACTTGTATTATGTAAATAATACTAGTGCAGCAGGATATTTTTGCCTGTAATTTCAGTCTTTATTTATGACTAATAGATGTATAATGACATGATTTATTTTGATGTGCTTTTTTTAGATACCTTCAGGTGGAGTGGCAGACAAAAAGAGGTGGTTATCGTGACTTTAGTGCTGAAAGCATGGTAGGGTTCCACTGTGCAGTCCCCCTACAGGACAACAGCAGTGACTGTGGCCTTTATCTGCTACAATATGCAGAAAGTTTTTTACAGGTACAATTACACTCCAAATTCAACACTCAATTCAATTTCAAATCTGTGTAAGAGTCTTTTTTGATCGCAGTGCTATTTGTATATCTTTAAGGACCCTGTGGTAGACTTTGAATTGCCATTGAGATTGGAGCGCTGGTTTCCACGACAACAGGTGCGCGGTAAACGGGAGGAGATTCGGGACCTCATCCTACACCTGTACAGATTTCAGCAAGGCTCTCTGGGACACGAATGTTTAGAAGATAGGAGAGATCATGGAAATGTCATTCAGTGATGTTAAGCTTGTAGGTTCACACGATTATTTGACGCTAGATATATTTATATTTTAGCTGTTTTTGAACCTTTTATATTAATTTGATGCTTTTGTATACACTGTTGGAAAAACTTTAGAAGGAAATAAATGTCGATAAAATGATGATAAACCGTTGTGCTCTTTTTCATCTTACATTTTTCTGTATGTCTGTGTTTTAATCGATGTAAGTAGCTCAAACATTCTTTAAAGGGGTCATATGGCAAAAAAATGATTGATATTTCAAGCCAAAAATAAGATGACCCTATTAAAATGGTTATCTGTATTTTTTATATGCTCTCTCTTAACAGTGGCTTCAGTTTGTGATGAATGAATGTAGGAAACACATGCCTGGACACATGATTGGATAAGCTGTTGGGTGTGGCATGAGTCCTTGTTCTGATTGGCTCATTCATTAATAGTGGTCAAGTAGAGCATCAGAAGGCCAGGTGCGTGCAGGGATGGTATAGGTTTAACACTAATCAGACAGAGATTAGACTGATTTGTAGACCACCCACTTTCTTCCAGTAATCCCAGCATTCCAGTCTGTGTATAATGATTATCTCTTGTTTGTTTGCTTATTCAATGTAGTGTACACTAGCTGGTAAACTGTGATTTTATTAATCTTTAAATACATGTACCAAGGAGTTCTGTAAAACCTGAAGGAATCTGTATGGTAGCATTTCCTGTCTTTGAGACAGGCCTGTTTTTTGAAAAGCAGGCTTCCATACTATTACCATTTCTGCTATATTTGTCGAGTCGAGTGCACCTTTCATTTCCAGTGTGATAAGTGATTCGGAAATCTCAAGTATTGAACAGTTTGATCAGACTAACAAAGGTAAAGATATGTTTTACACAAAATGGAAAGTGCAAAGTATACATACTACAGAAACAGTAGCAGTAATACAATAAAAAAATTGTATGAAAGGATGCTAAACTGTAAAAATCATGGGGAAATATTTTTATAAAGTCCTCGCAGAAAATTACGAGTGTGTTTTCTGTAACATTTTTCGGCATTCCCTCCAATCTTCAAACAACACAATTCAATTTGTAATAATCAAAAAAAAAACTCAATAGGGCATATTCCTCACAGTACACTGGGCTGTATTTTTTTTACAAACCTTTTTTCTTTACTGTACCTGTGGTGGTTAATTTCTAAGGACACAGACACTAAGCCACATGTACGGTAATTGTATTGTGACAAATCAGTATGTACAACAACAGGGGGTACAAAATCCTGTCTTAGTCTTAGCCATGCAACTCACGCACGGCCACATCTAAACAAAAAACAACCTCATTAAGAATGAATAATTTCCTTAAATAACCCTGAATCTGAAAAATCACTCCCGTCTCTGTGATATCCAGTCAGGTCTTCAGAGGTCAGGGTTTTGGAAAGAAGGAGCATGTTCGCAGGTCTAATTCAGTGGCTACGGTTGTATTCCCAGATGTGAATCTGTTGAAAATGCTAATTTGGGCACTAGCAAGGGCCTTGATCCACTAAACATTGAGACATCCTTTCAAGGTAGCAGATATTTTTTAGCTAACATTGGTAACAATAACATGTCATCATTTTGCTTGCGGTAAAAAAAAAGTATTTTTGCCTAGCAACGGTTTTAGAGCATTGCAATGACAAGCCAATGGACAGCTATAGGCCTTAATGTGAACGATTCATCCATGTATGTGTTTATCTTTCTACTCATTTTTTAGACATCAGAAAATGCAATCAAAACGTCTTAACTCCATCTAAAAAGAAAGGCTTCTCTCTAGTGATGTGTACCATACTTTTCCAGCCATTTAGTACACTTAAACCCTGCCCCTTTTTTATATTCAGCTGCAAGCTTGCACTCAGATCTGCCCTGGCCTACTTTTTTCTTTTTTTCTTTCTATTTTAGTTACCCGATTAATTTGGGTGTATGTCACAATATGGAAGAACTGATCTGTCACTGCTTCCATATTATTGCAACTTTTGTTGCATAATTTTGGTCATGTAATTTACCAGTTTATTACCTTGTACTTAATTGCTCTATTGCATTTGTTTATTTGACATTATTTCAGTAAAAAGTAGTAGTGTTATCTGTTCTCCGTCTTAATAAAGCATCTTGATTCCAGTTCATTTACAGTTGTTGGAGACTTTAAGGGTCAAACCATTAATACCTGTCCTTAACCTTACAGGTGGTCAAGTGTTCAGTTGAGCAGTGATTACGTAAGAGTCAAGTTAGTATGCCTCCATTGAGAACTGTATATTGGATTCAAATTATTTTTGTTTATGGATATCTGGCAAATCCTATTTTCCTTATTTTCTCTTAACCCCTTATTTCCCGCACATGTATATTTGGTTTGCACGCTTGGTTAACTCCAGATCTTACAGTTACTTCTTGATTACCTGATCTACAGGATTACTAAACAAGATTAGAAGGGGAAAAAAGGAAAATCCCTTCCATCTGCCTACATGCCAGAGGATCGCCACAGTTATACACCTGTGCTCAATTTTGACAATCTGGATGGCACTTTATAACAACAATATACTATCATAACTGTCAGTGGATACTGTGTAACAGGTATGTACAGGTGTAGGAAGGTTTGGACACATCGTCCGAAGTGAAGCTATCGCACAACAGCTTAATTTTCAAGCCACAGGAAGTCACTATGTGGAAGCTCATATGGACCTGTGTGCTGTGTTGGTTAGGCTGCATTTTTGCAATACGCCAGCTGGAGATTTCTGCAGGTGTGTATCTTTGTGTACTGTATGTATATATGTATTAGTTGGGAGTTTGATGGCTAATGGTTATCACCAAGTAATTTGTTTGTATTTCTTTTTCCAGGGGAAGTTGACCATATCCCTATGTTTGGAAATCTAGATGAGCGCTCACAAAGATTGTTTCAAAGGTTTGTGGAAAAGCCTGCAGACCATGGACTCTTGCCAAGACATAAGCGTAATGTTTTTCTGTCCAGTGGATTACGCCTCTGCAGTCAAGAAACCGTGCAGCAAGCTGTCAGTAACCACCTGAAATACTATCAGCTCAGAGGTGAGACACTAGTACTAATCCTAGTTATACGTTTAGTATTAATAGTAATAGCATTGTATAATCTGTGTATAGTATTGCTTGTACATACATCAATGTACTATATATTTATACAGAATTCAGTGCCAAAGAACTGAAAGTAGCTTTTTGTATACTTCCTTTTTGGAACATTCTAAAATCAAAAGCACTAGTATCTCTTAAAGATTACATAATATTAACACACAATTTTGCGCAAAAACACAATTAAGTGGACACTGAATTTACTACTTAAAATATATTTGAATTCATTTTTACATCCTGCCATCATTTTTGGTTGGAAAACAACAGCACACACATGAGACATCATTAGCTCTTGAATTGTTGTTTTATCTCATGCTATTTGTGTCTCAAGCTATAATTAATACAGTTTAAAGGCCTGAGCTCAACCAGATAACATTTCGGAGAGTCTGATGTACCCTTTTATAGACATTCTATCTTACATTACAACAAAGCATGTTAATTTTCTAAATTTACAGATCTAAAAAAAAAAAAAAAAAAAAATTGGGCATAACAGCAGTTACCCAACTATTCAAAGCCAAGATGTGAATCTGGATTCTAGCTAATGAAGTACTGGCTTAAAATGTGTTCTGATAGCTAAAATAAATGAGACGTGGCTCACTGCTGTAAGCTGGCCAAGAAATAACTAGTGCCTCAAGGAGATGGGTGAAGAAGAATTTTAGGATTTTATTAATAGGGTAAGAGCAAGGACAGCTGGCAGAAAGTTACCATATACCGTATATATTGCTAGATATATTAAAATCTATAGCAAATAGTGAAGTTCTTGCAGATTCTCTTGTTGTGCCGACCTATGGTTAAAATAATCATCACCATTAGCACATTGTAAAAGGACCACATTATAGACCAACAATATAATAATATATATATAACCCAAAACCCAGACCAAATCTTGACCCAAGTAACAAGATTCGAATCAAATCTACATTTGTTAAAACCTCAACATCAAGAATCTACAAAGATTTCCATTCCATAATAATCAGCTAGTGCAAGCAGTTCTGTGCAGCTGACAGCTGAGTGTGTAACGATGAGATCTCATTAGTGTTTGGCAGTCAGATTCACTCTGAGGTCTTGGGTAGTGTTGAAGGACCTCAAGACAATCTTTCACAGTTCACGCGTGATTTCTCCCTTAACAAATAAGAAGGCAGTACGGTGGGTTAAAAGTCAGCTAACACATTGGATTGGGGCCAGTAAGGTCAAAGCCTTTATATCCATGACGGAGATCAAGGGTGTGAGCGATCTTGTCTGACTCCTCCTCTGGTCTGGTTTCAACTGTAACGCTGGAAGCTGACCTTTAACTTTTGAGATGAAAGACATGTTCATTTATTCAGACAGTAAGAACGTTACTGTTACTGATTGTATTATTTACTGTTCTGATGTGTTTTGTTGTACTAATACGACGTTGTTGTTGTTGTTTTTACATCAGCATGTCAGGAAATAATTTGGGAGGCTTTCAAAATCTTCTTGGATCGCCTCCCCGATCAGGAGGAATTCAAGAGCTGGATGAGCCAGTGCCAGACAGAAAGACTCTCTATACAGGAGATTGGCACTGCCTTTAGCCAATCAGAAGAACACTTAGCATTTATCCACAGAGTATGTAACATAAGAACTGTATCGTTAATGTTGTACTAATTATCTTAGCTGATAGTTTTGGTATAAATAGAATATCATTGGTGACTGGTGCATGTGTGTATCTGATGTCTGTCTTTTGAATCTTTATGGTCCATTGCAGAGTCTCAGGCAGACCGGGCTGAAAAGGTGAAATAACATTTTAAAAACCCGTTTCACCTAACCCAATCCCCCGCTCCCAAACCTTTCAGAAAATACCTCCTTACCCTCAGACATTTATTTATTGTAATAGTATTACTGAGTCTGTTTTCATCTTCCTCTTTCTTCTCAGTATTACACCTACATACTCAGTATGCAGGTTTACATCCTTCATACCTGGTCCTTGTTTTTTTCATTAAATGTACAATGCATTAGAGAACTTGTGTGTGTGTGTGTGTGTGTGGTTGAATAGTTAACTCATACATTTAAAGGTTTTTGTATCATGTATGCCCTTTTCAATTTCATTTTTTTATACAGACCTGAGGAGTCTTCCCAAGAACAAGACCATGTGCCAGCAGGTCTGTCTATTATGATTGTTGTTGCTGACAGTTTCTTTAATAAATGTATAAAACCCTTATAAAATCTTCTTGGTCAAATCTCATGAAAACTGTGAAGAACATATCTTATGAACTAGCTTGAAGATCTAGCAGTTGTCAAGGGGTAATCAGTTTTACTTTTCCAATACGAACAAGACCTGAATTTTAAAGTTATGACCAGTTGAAGAAAAAAGATTAGATGGATAACTTTTTAGGACTAGTCTAAACCCCAACCCCATACTTTGTACCTATGGATTCGAATTTCTATTCTGCCACAACAAATGTGCATCAGTGACTCATTCTACAGCAGCTAGCTGCTAAACATCTACAAATTAATGATTGAATATTAAATAGTATAATGATTAATAACACAACATTTGTTTATATAATATTAATGGTTGTGAAAAACTTGGCACAATGCAGCAAAAAAAAAAAAAAAAATATGCACACTTGGAAATTAAGCTCTTTCTGATTCTGAAAATCTTAAATATGCATGCATATCTGTAAAATGTAAAAAAAGTAAACTAGTGTGTTAATTATAAGTTTTGCACATCTTAAAATGGTTTGTACAGAAAGCTTGTTAATAAAGTATACTTAAGCACTGTTGACTTAAAATAATTAGTTGTGTTAACTTCCTATTAGTGTTCACATTACTTGGAAAATATTAGGAAACATAAACATTACATAACATAACAAAAAGCAACAACCAAACTGTTGTAAAACATTTTTATTGACTGCAGGTAGTACAGGGTACCAAACAATGTCATTCAAGAACCTCTAAATTCTGAATTATGTTTATATATATATATATATATATATATATATATATATATATATATATATATATATATATATATACTTTTTGAAGTGTAAAAAGCCCCCAAAAATGTGCAATGCAAGTGCAACTATATCAAATCAACTCTATCATGGATCCTGACTGTTTGCAATCTTTGAGCTGAATCTATCAGTCAACGTCAGTTTATTGGAAGATTCAATTGACAAATTTTTTAATTTTTTGCACCAACACAAGCTTGAAAAATAATTATCTTTAAAACTTGGTAGGTGATGAGCTTGCCGCAGAGACCACTGTGGTGGTGACCACAGCAGTTCCACATGAGGTTGTCTCAGAGAGCAAGAAGGAAGTTACTGCAGAAGCACCATCTGCTGTCATGACAGTAGAGATGGATACTAAGGTGGTGTTTGACTTCATACTGATGTAAAGTCAAGTTTGGTTCTAATCTGAAACACTAAGATGAACAAAAATATACATATAACCGAATTATGAAGTCTGAACACCTGCTAAACAAAGTTTGTGTGTGTTGTCTGTGGCAGATCACTAATGATATTGAGCAGGAAGCAGCTGCTTTGCCTTCACGTCCTCTAGTTGAGCAGAGGGTGGAGCTGGCTATGTTATTGACTGGAGAACCATATAGTGAAGAGCTGTTCAACTCCACCAGCAGTGAGCATAGCAGACTCACTCACAAGATCACAGAGAAGGTACAACACACCGACATACTTACTTTAATTTTTACACAAATGTTATGTATATTGTTTGTTATCTACCAACCTTAATTACTGTATTATTTTGGTTTTGTGTTGCCTGTTTGTCATTTCATACAGATTTCAGCTGCTTTGAAGAAACTGACAGAATTCAAGAGCGTATCGGTATTGAACATTAGGTGTGTTAGTGCATGTTTAATTTTGTTATTATAGTTGCATTTAAATATTGAATGAATATCACTGCATTTGATTACCACATGCAAAACCAAGTAGCATTTTAAAAATGACATGTCAAGCATAATTTTTTTTAATAGAACGAATTTAGATTTTAAATAATAAAATAATAGATACACTATATAAAATCTACATTAATTGAAACACTTCCTGGTTGTCAAATTGGAACATGCCATTCTTAATTCATAATTTAACAATGATATAGAGCATTAGCCTATGACCTGCTGCAGTGGTAATTGTGCTAAAAATATGAACTTTATCTTTCCTGTAGGCCACAGATGGATCCATCAAGGTAAATTAGACTTGATTGCGTGCATGAATGCAGGTTAGTTCTTTGAGTAAGAATAAACAAGCAAGAATCATGTTTATAGTCATGCAATTACAATGGAAGTCAATAGGGCAAGAAATGGGGAATGGGGAAGTTGTGGCCTAGGGGTTAGAGAGTTTGACTCCTAACCCTAGGGTTGTGGGTTCGAGTCTTGGGCCGGCAATACCACAACTTAGTTGCTCTTGAGCAAGGCAGTGAACCCCAACTGCTCCCCGGGCGCCGCAGCATAAATGGCTGCCTACTGCTACGGGTGTGTGTTCACTGCTGTGTGTGTGCACTTTGGATGGGATAAATGCTGAGCAAGAATTCTGAGTATGTGTCACCATACTTGGCTGAATGTCACTTCACTTAATAATTCTGACATAAACACTTTAAAATATACAATGTTTTGAAAAAAATTACTCTAACATTACAACTGATCATGTGAGAATATTGTGATCGTCACATGTTCATTTGTTCTGTGCAAAGTTATTTCCAATACAAACCCATGGACATACATTGTAAGTGCAGGTATTGTCTTCTCTCTGCAGTGGTGATAAGGCAGTATTGGTGGAATATGTTGTGTCCCTCCAGACAATCAGTGAAGAGATCAGCAGTAAAACAATGGACTTCATCAATCTTCAATCCAACATGGTAGAGGGCACCTTTAGTAATTCAGAAGGGTCCACTGTTCAGTACACCATTATTGACATCCACCCCAACATCACTGAGGCTATGCATGGTACTACTTCATCTGCTTATAGCTACTAGTCCACTACTGTACATCAGCAGTCTTTTATTGTGTAATGTTTTTTTGTCAGTGGAAACCTCTCCAGAGGAAACCCATCCTGCAGAAGAATCTCCAGACCGTTACCACAAGGTGAATTAAAGTTCTTTCATGGTGGCAGTAAAGTGTCACTAACTACAGTATACTGACTACTGTAGATATTTACATATTTACTCAACAAGGTGCACAATTTGAGATAGCATTCTTGACACAGAGAACAAGAAATGTGGGTGAGTTTTTGTACCACAGTTTAATGTTTAACAATTTCAACAAAACCCTAACTCTAAAAATGGAAAGATAGGAACAGTAAAATTGATGACTAACTTTGCAAGCATTACCAGTAACTTAAAAAAAAAGTCTGGGAATCAACAGGCAGTATTGGTGGAATATGTTGTGTCCCTCCAGACCAGCAGTGAGACAATGGACTTCATCAATCTTCAATCCAACATGGTAGAGGGCACCTTTAGTAATTCAGAAGGGTCCACTGTTCAGTACACCGTTATTGACATCCACCCCAACATCACTGAGGCTATGCATGGTACTACTTCATCTGCTTGTAGCTACTAGTACTCTACTGTACATCAACTGTACATCAGCAGTCTTTTATTGTGTAATGTTCTCTTGTCAGTGGAAACCTCTCCAGAGGAAACCCATCCTGCAGAAGAATCTCCAGACCATTACCACAAGGTGAATTAAATTTCTTTCATGGTGGCAGTAAAGAGTCACTCACTACAGTATACCAACCACTGTAGATATTTATATATATACTCAACAAGGTGCACAATATGAGATAGCATTATTGACACAGAGAACAAGAAATGTGGGTGAGTTTTGTACCAAAGTTGAATGTTTAACAATTACAACAAAACCCTAACTCTAAAAATGGAAGAATAGGAACAGTAAAATTGATGAATAACTTTGCAAGCGTTACCCATAACTTAAAAAAAGACTGGGAAACAACTGGTTTATTTTGACCATTGTCTAGGATGATATTTTAGCAGTAGAAAAACCATCTGAGCTGCCTGGAGAGGTGATGAAGGAGGTCTTTACTATTGGTGACCTTTTGGATTCTACAATATCAGAAGAAGAAGGTATGGGAGAGCATTATGTCATCATACCTTATAGACCATGCCAGCTGTAGTTCCTCAGAGGAAAAGGACCAACATTCACGTGTACAATAATTGTAATGCAATCCTGCTCCTGGAGGGCTAACATCCTACAGAGTTTTGTTCCAACATTCCGACACACTGGAATGTTTCCAAATTCTGCAGGACAGTGGCCCTCCAGGACCAGGATTGGACACCAACATGGTGGTAAAAGACACAAGACTCAAGATGCTTGTTTATTCCTACTTTTAGACCTTCAAGACAAGGACTTGGTGTCACAGTTTCCTTCCATCCAGACTTTTGCTGTGGATATTGAAGCTGTGGGTACCATTATTGATGCCAAGCAAGACAATGGCTTGACAATTGATGATTTTAATCCCACCTCTGGATCTGGTGCAGAAGGTGATTGGGTAACTGTACTTACTAAGGCTCAAGAGCCAGCTGGAGAGACAGAAGGTGAGGAAGAAGTTTTGATTGATGTAGACAAGCCACAGATCGAGGACTATGAATTCTCCACAATTACAACAGTGACTGAAGAGGACCAGATCTTGCCTGAAGAAACTCCTGAACTGATTACTGTTAAAGCTGGAGAAAATGGAAATTTACAGGTTGGTAGAGAAGTGCCCACAATGCCGCCAGTCAAAGTGGCTAAGGTAGAATCTACCCTAAAACCTGAGGAAGACATTTTAGTACCTGTAGAAGAAGAGAGGAAGGAGCAAGTCAACAAGGAAGAAACAGTTTTAACAGAAATGAAAAAGGATGAGGAAACTGAATTTGCTGTGATTATAAAGGAAGAATCGGAGGAGGTTGAAGAAGAGGAACAGAAAGAATCTGTTGAGAGTACCACAATGACACAAGAAGAAGATGATTATGTACTAACAGATGCTTCAGCAATACAGTATTCAGAGGAAATTCTAACTGAGGATGAGATCATATTGGTCACCGTTGAACCAGCAAGCCCAGTCTACCCAACTCCTTTTTCAACTGAGAAAGAATCACCCTTCTCCCTCATCACCACTATTACCCCAGCGGAGGTGGAGTTGGTGCATACCTTAAATTCAAAAGTCATGACTCCATCTCTAGATGTGATTCATTACAAAGAGGAAGATGGTAGTGGCATCTCTGGTGTCATCCAGGGTGTGGAAGTTTCCAGCACCGCCGTGCCAATTAACCCCGGGCGGTCTTTGATAGTGTTTTTCAGTCTTCGGGTAACTAACATGATATTCTCTGAGGATCTGTTTAATAGGAGCTCTGCAGAGTACAAAGCCTTGGAGCAACGGTTTCTTGAACTGGTAGTGTACCTCCTCTAAAATACATTTGCTCCTATTGTTTGTCCTCTTCCTTATCTTACCCTAAATTGTTATTTCTCTTCAACCACATATCCTGTCAAATCCTTATCATTCCAAATCAGGAGTATCCTGAGTAATCCTATTAGTGGAGGGCCACCTTCCTGCAGAGTTTGGCTCAAGCCACAAATACACCAGAACTAGCTAAACAATGTCTTCAGGATCGCTGGAAACTTACAGGCAGATGTGTTCAAGCTAAACTCTGCTTGAAGGTGACCCTCCAGAAGCAGGAATGGACATCCCTGATCCAGATTAAATTATTCACTAGTTCAGCTCCAGCACTCGAGGTCTACTTTCCAGGTTGATCAAAGCTGTAGCTAAACTTTTCAGGAGAGTGGACCTTGAGGACCAGAGTTGAGAACCCCTACAATGTTTTATATTATTTGCCAGTGGGTCAGGGAGAATTCCCAGCTCTGCACATTTTGTATGTTTCCCTAATCAAACTTGCCTAAATGTATGCAACAGCTAATTAGTAGAGACTCTGAGACCTGAAATGACTGTGTGTAAGATAATAGCGAATTAAAATCTTTTAAGGGTACTCCAGGATCAAGGTTGGGAACCACTTTAAGTCAGATCCTGTTGTGGCAAGCACAAACAAACAACCTTTTTAAGGTGTTTGATCTTATCAGAATAGCTTGCAAATCATAGACTGGTGGGTTACATTGGGATCGTGATTGGAATACTGTAAATACCATTTAAGTTTCTTAGTTCATTAGATCATTATTGTTATTGTATGTCCCTCAGCTGGTGCCATATCTGCAGTCAAACCTCAGCCACTTCGAGAACCTGGAGATCTTGAACTTCAGGAATGGAAGTATTGTGGTGAACAGCCGTATGAAGTTCGGAAAGCCTGTTCCTCGTGGAGTCAGTACTGCTGTTTACCTCATTCTAGAGGATTTCTGCAACACAGCTTACCAGACCATGAACCTCGCTATTGACAAATATTCACTGGATGTTGAGTCAGGTCAGGAAACATCAGAAAACCTTAGTCTGTTTGGTCCTACCTCATCACACGTCACTTTAATGCTGTGGCTAATCAATGTGGGTATATGTATATTTGTTTTAGGGGAACAGGCAGACCCGTGCAAGTTTCAAGCATGTAATGGGTTTGCTGAATGTACAGTGAACCAATGGTCAGGTGAAGCTGAATGTGTGTGTAATGCTGGTTACTTCAGCATGGATGGACTACCCTGCCAAAGCATCTGTGACCTTCAACATGACTTCTGCTTGAATGATGGGAAATGTGATGTCATTCCAGGCCAAGGAGCCATCTGCAGGTTTGTTTATTTGATTATATGACATTCAAGAATGCATTTGCGTACATTTAAAAAAATTAATTGCAGATCAAATCCTGTACATTGAAGTCTGTTCTACCTAGAGAAAGGCATATTCATTCATTTTAAAATAAGTAGCTGTTTGTATGTTTGTCTGCACTGTAGATGCCGTGTTGGGGAAAACTGGTGGTACAGAGGAGAACATTGTGAAGAATATGTTTCTGAGCCACTCGTAGTTGGCATTGCCATAGCATCTGTTGCCGGGTTCCTTCTGGTGGCGTCAGGAGTAATCTTTTTCCTAGCAAGAACTCTGAGAGACCAATATGACAAGGATGAGATGGAGGACCCAGTACGGTAAGACACATACTGTATGACAGTCAATCTGGTAAATCACGGTTTCATCCCAACTCGCATACTTTTACTGTATTACTGGATTTTCATGCACATCTCATCAGTAAAGACGCTCCTTTAATTAGAAGTATTATCTCCAGCACGTGTGTTCAGATCAGGGTTCCCAGGTTTTCACAACACATCCTGCCCTGTTGCTTCTCAAAACTAGTAAAAAACTAATCGCGATTCCAGGAGGTTCCCAGATAAAAAAAAATTGCTTCCCGGGGTTAAAGTATACGTTTTTTTTTTTTTTTTTGGCATGGTTGTCTTGGTAAAATTCGCATTTTAGGGGCTAAATATCACGTTATAGGTATTGGGGTTGCTTCGAACCGCAGACTTGGCGACACTGGTTCAGGTGGAGCGGAAGTTACTACTAAGAGCCGTAGTATACCGACAACTAACACAAAATTGCTTTCAAAATTGACAAAGAATCGCCACCGATTTTAAAATCGATTTTGTGTAGATTGTCAGTGAATTACGGCTCTGTGTAGTAAATGCCAACCAATGTTGCCAAGTCTGTGGTTGTTTTTCATGTCCGCGGGTCGAAGCGACAATACCAATAACATGATATTTAGCCCCTAAAATGCGAATTTTACCAAGGCAACTATGAAATAAAACATTCATTTTAACCGCGGAAAGCAATTTTTGTTGTTGGAGATATACTTCTAATTACAGGAGCGTCTTTACTGATGAGATGTGCATGAAAATCGCATTCGATGGTCCGAGCCTTCAGAGCTGATCACCTGACACAAACCCTTGATTAAAGTTTGACCTTGAGTGCTATATAACCAAATCCAATAAAAAAATATAATGTAAACATTTTAATTTAATCAAAGAAGAATATAACCATTAAACTGTAACAGTGATGAATGAGAACATGCACATTGTTTAATAAAAATAAGTATTTAAAAATAAGTATTGACACTTAACAGGGTCAAATCTATTGTATTATTATATTATAGATAAATATTTTCCCCAAGGAGCTCTTGCATGTTGAAAATTGTTCAAACAAACATTTAAAAGAACTGTCACTTAGGAGTCAGTTACATTTTCATTAAATACTCATTTATTACTTGCATCTTTTTAATTACTGCATGTGCAGGACCTAGGAAGAAGCTTCCATCTCCATTAACTCCATTATGAGATTTTCATTAACTCATCAACAATGCTGATCTTTGATCCCTTGACTCTTTATGTTATGGGTTCTTAACCTTGCAGATGTCTGTTGCAACCTTTTTTGTGTGTATCCATGCTTGTATGAAGGAGAGAGGACAGTCCACCATTTCTAGACATGGCCACTAAGTATAACCCCATGTTTGAGAGTGATTTAACTACAAGCTACAGCCATTACTACCAGCGGTACCCCGAACCCCCAGTCCACAGCAGCGCCAGTGCAGAGGCATCCACAGAGTTCAGCAGTGAAGAGATACGCCATATTTATGAAAACAGTGAACTCACTAAGGAGGTATGGGATTGCGCATGCGTATGTTTACAAAGAATAATTTTGTATACACCACTTTTTGGTGAGCAAGTAAAATTCTGTCTGAAAATGTGTGTAAGCGAGTATGTAATACATGTTTCTGGGATTTTCTCTTCCTGTCCATTCCATAGGATATTCAAGATCGCATCCGCATCCTTGAACTCTATGCAAGAGATCGTCAGTTTGCAGATTTTCTGAAGCAGCATCAAATGTGAGTTGTCGTCTTTTCAAGATGCCTTACCTTTAGCTTTGTATATTTTCACCCCTCATGTAATTTTATTTTATTTTATCAGAACAATGGATATTCAAAGAGAAAGTTCCTCCAGTAGTCAATAGCTGCCCAGTGTCCAATAGCCTGCTGAGTGCAAAATAATGAAGGTTAGTAAACAATGTTATGAGAACATCATGTTACAATGTAACAGTATGCTTTGTGTCTCCAGTGTTGCATCTAATGTAAACATCAATGGATCTTTAGGGCTTTTCAGACTTTTATTATTATTATTATTATTATAATATATTATTATAAATACAGCGTTTGTATTGATTTGCGTCATTTGTTCCTCTTCCAGAAAGTTGTGTTGTCTTTTCGGGGAAATGGCATCTTAGTGATTCCAGAGCAATTTTACTTCAGCCTCTCTGAGACTTTGCCATCACAAATTAAAATGGCTACATATGGACACTTCTTAAAATATGATTCAAGACAGAAAAGGCTATTTTTGTTTCTTTTTTTTTTTTGGTTAAAGACAATTTTCTGTCATAGAACGGGATCTTAGTCACAGACAATATCCTTGTCATTGTTTGAAATGTGTTGTTAGTGCCTTCTAATCTAATCTGTGGCCCGTCTCTCGGACAATCAATCTTAAATGTTAAAAGAAAAAGATCCCTGATGTATTCATCCTGAAAGTTACTTGAATCACAGACCATTCATCTTGTATTACCCTCTTAGTACATTACCTTGTCTGAGATTTTATGCTCGTCTGTATTGAAATAAATCAGACTGCTATTTTTAAGACAAGTAATCTCACTTGGTGGCCACCTTGGAAGCATCCAGGCAGCTATTTTCTAAGTAGGTAATAGTTATACAAATACAGCTTCTGGATACTTGAAGATTTACCAAAATCAAAAAAGACATTTTCAATAAGTGGAAAAATATGACAGTAGTAAGTATAATACACTTTATGCCAAGATGATTTATGACTTTGACCTTTGACCTTTTGACAGGTTGAACTTCCGGTAACCTTATGATGGATGGGCGGAACTTTCCGACTTCAAGGGTTAACCTATGACCTTTGCAAGCATCGATCATGTGCTTTTGACAGAAAGTTTTACCCTATTGACCTAATTAGTTCTAAATCATGGTTTTGACGGCTAGTTTAAACGGAAGATGAAAGACTCCCACACATCGATCATGCGCTTTTGACAGAAAGTTTTACCCTATTGACCTGTTAGTTTTAAATTATAATGGTACATGAAAGACTCCTCACGCATCGATCATATGGTTTTGACAGAAAGTTTTACCCTATTGACCGTTAGTTTGTTTGAAGTGTGTGCCAGTTGTTTGAAGTTTGTGTCAGTTAGCTTGTTTGAAGTTTATCACAGTTATAAGGTTATGTGTGTGTGTGTGTGTGGTTATAAGGCTTCTCCCCCCCCCTCCTATTACATTTATGAGCGGTGTATAAATGGGGTCGGTGTGTTCTACATTTATATATATATATATATATATATATATATAAACATCCTATAATTTATATATATATATATATATATATATATATATATATATATATATATATATATAAAACATCCTATAATTTATATATATAAAACAATTAAAGGTTGAAAAACATTTCAGTTATATAATTTATATAATCTAAAACACATTTTAATTATTTCACATTTATATATATATATATAAAACATTATATAATTTATATAATCTAAAACACATTTTAGTTATTTAACATTTATATATAAAACATTATATAATTTATATAATCTAAAACACATTTTAATTATTTCACATTTATATATATAAAAAATTATATAGTTTATATAATATACATAATCTAAAAACAATTTAACTAAGGTTGAAAAAACATTCCGTTCTTTTAAAAAAAAGGTTATAAATTAAACCGTATAAAAAAATATACTGAAACCGACTGTTTCAGATAAAACGAGATCTTCTTTTTCTTTTTTTTTTTTTTTTTAGAGAGCAGGAAAGAGATGTTTTCACACACCTTTGATCCTGACCCTCTGTGTCCCCACTGTCTGCGTTTGCACGCCACAGTGCACACTCGTCGGAATTTACTAACCAATCATAATATCTTCAAAGCCATTTTTAATTAAAACCAAACGTATCTCACGCGGGAGTACCATGTTTTTGACAGTTTTCTGACGGTTCACCTATGAATTACGGTTGGTGCACGGCTAGCATCTCTCGTACCCCTCTCTCTCTCTCCCTCTCTCTCCCTCTAATGCCTTTGTACACACATTCGTCTCCAAGTCTTATTTTCTTCTTTTAATGAATATAAACACATTATACATTCACAAACAATATAAAACAAAACATTTACATTAGTTTTGTTCATCACTAAAAATATACATTTTACCAGGATCGGGGAAAAATATATAACTGAACAGAATGAAGAATATGGTCTATTGAGGAACCCGGACGTGTCATTGACACAATTCAGTTAAATTCATTTCACATTATTTGTTGCAAGACATTTTCTATATTATATTTAAAACCTTTTATATCCATCTTTATATCATATCTTTTTCAAAAAGCTGTTTAATTATTTATTTTAACCGTATACCTACAGTACCACCATACAATAAAATGCTGCATGCACGTACACTTTTAAGCGATCTGAATTATGACTAGCCTATAAATTTCATCATAAGCCACACGTACCTTGTTATATCACTATAATTTCCACGGCGCTATACATATCAAGTTAAAAAGAGACTTATCTCTATTTTAAACAATATTAAATTATATATGACGGCATGTTACTAAACCGGAACATACATTTTAAACAAGTATTCATCGTTTTTATAAAACACATCGCAGTAACAGACATGTTACTAAACCAAAACAAATAATTTTATCATACATTTTTTTAATCATGTATTCAATCAATACTTATACAACATATACAAACACATTTTAAAACATATTTTAAACAAAAACTAATCATAAACGCAGCCTTCTCAAAATTACAGACATGTACAATCATGCTGATCACATATTATGGGATATTCAGACTTTTAGCCACTAATACGTTTTAGGATAATGAAAAACACCAACGTCTGAGGGGTGTCAAAATATCTCCAGTCCCCAAAACCCACTCAGACTCCAGGGGTTAAAGAATATGAAAATAAATAATTATATAATGACATCGGGCTACTAAAGCAATTCATTAAACAAAAAAAGGTATTCAACATTTAAGTTAATCAAACTTATAAAACACGCCATACTCTTCTTTTTTTTAAAAGATAACTTATTTTAAATGTGATAGCATAGTATATATACAATAAACATTTCTGATGATACATATAAAAAATTATCCCTTACAGTTTTAGACCGGTGAGAGATGTCCAAACATGAATGAAATATCCCCAAAATAAAATAATACGACTTAAAAAATAAAATAAAAATGATTAAATCATAAACAGAATCTCACAGGTCCTCGTAGTGAAATGTATGTGAGACCCGAGGGGCTGCTTCACACACACCCCGCGCAGGCGAGGGTGGAGTTCCAGACCGCATGATCTAAGTCAAGGGTGTACATTATTTCAAAGCTAACATTAATGTAATGTTTTTTTAATAATCAGTACCCCCAGTACATCTGATGTCCGTTGATTCTTAATTCAACAAAATGATGATATATATTACCTAAAATATTTTATATTTTTATATAATATTATATAATAAACAATTATTTATATCATATTATATCATATATCATATATATGATTATATTATATTAGATGCGTCATGCATTAATCACTTTAGATTCTTTAAAGTTCTTATTTTTAGCACCATCTTCAAAGTTTTCATACCATCTCTCTCTCTCTCTCTCTCCCTCACACCCACACACACACACACACACACACACACACACACTCCCCCCCCCCCCCCCTCTCTCACACACACACTCTCTCTCTCTCTCTCTATCTCTCTCTCTCTCTCTCTCTCACACAACACACACACACACACACACACACACACACACACTCTCTCTTTCTCTCTCCCTTTCCCTCTCCCTCTCTCTCTCTCTCTCACACAAACACACACACACAATGAAACATGAAGCCAAAGTCTTTCTGTATGTTTTTTTAAAAATAAAACTTAAAATATTGATTTTGCTTTTAAATCTATGCTGAGGAGCTCGTTTGTTTGTCACAGTATAGACTGTGAAGTTTAGATGAAGTTGCTTTATCTTTTAGAAGAAAGACCCTCGATCGTATTCAACCATTAAAGATGGTTCAGGAAAGACCCACGCGTCCTAGAGATGTAATTTATGTGCGTTGCTACGGTCGTAAACCTTTCACATATCCACCGGTACTTTCAGACACAGAGCAGGAAAGACATTTGCAGGCCCTCTGCTTAGCCGTCCCAAAATACCTCCATTTAAAAGCAAAAATATTAAAATGACCGCCTGTACATCTATATGTTTATATGTTTGTATTAAAAGTATTACTTTTGTATTTAAATTCTTTATTTAAAACAAATATATTAACCGAAGTATCCCCCCAACGTGTGTTTTCCATCAGTTGTTTGCCCTTCAGCCTTAGTAGTTGCGTTTCATTAGCCTACTGTAAGATCCCTTTACCAATAGTGTAATGAAAGTTAACTTTTCTTTAAAGTTTATATTGTATTTTACTGTATCCCCATCCTTCTATCCTGTAGATTGTAT